>NC_138157.1:13396020-13508520 GCF_964199315.1 Orbicella franksi
CGCATGCGCCTAGCAGAAAGCGTGGTAAGTTCATGGGCTTCAAGGTAGTCCACTTTTCTTGTTTTGTGTCAAAGCGTTCTGTGCACGCTAAGGCTCCTTCTGGACTGTGGCCTCCAATAACGTATAATTTGCCGGACAGGAACGCCACACCTGAGAACGAGAGGTGAGGTGTGGTGCGTTACAAAGTCCATTAAATTCAATTTACAACTAATATATCAAGTTCAGCTTTGGTTTAAGAACAATTCCATAATCTCTTCACCTTCAATCACCTCACGACTTCAGGTAGAAAACGATATTATGGTTTCGTTTCCTCATTTCACTTGAAGATGAACTGCGAAACGCTTTACTAGACGCTATGTGTGGTACAATGAAGGTTTGTCCACGCGCGCCAAATCATGGGGACGTCTTCTCGTAATGCAAAGGTCTTAAGTCATTTCCTCTATAAGGGAAACGTGGTTTTTGTCAGAAGATGACGCAATGTGCATCTTTCCATTGATAAAAGCATTATGAACTCACCGAGAACTTCAGTTTGTGGTTAAAAAGAAATTTAAGTTCCACTGATGTTGGAAATTAAAAGGAGATAAAGGCAAAAGGTTAAGACTGCATACGAGCGATGTAGCCAATTAGGCCGGCGCTTTTCTCCGGTTTCTATGGCATAAAGCAACCAGGAGTATTTTTTTACTCTCCCTCAGATGGGATTCTAGTCCATCGCAGGGTTACCCCCAGCATTAAATTTGCCGGTACCCATTTGCACACCTGGCTGGAGAGAGGCATTCACTGTGAGAGTTAAGTATCTTACCCAAGAACACAAAACAATGTCTTCGGCCAGGGCTCGAACCTAGACCGCTTGATCTGCATGGTCGAGGGTGCTAACTAGTAGAACTGTATTAAATACTTACCAGGGCATCTCCTGCCGGTACTCATGTCAGGTAGGTCCATCCACTCGTGTGTCTCTAAATCAAATTTACAGGCTCCTTCTCCTCTCTGCCTTCCTCCCACCACGAAGATGCAGTCCTTTCCTGCACACACGCCAGAGTCATGGACATTAACACCTACACAGAATAGTGTCAGAATAGTCAGGCAAGTCACTTTGGCCGGAAAGGTAAAGGAAAAAAATGGAAATCTAACAAGCCAGAGATAAGTAGTCCGCTCAATTCAAAGTACAGGCCGACTTTTGGTTTTGAATCTTTTTACGACAACACTGTAAAGGTACATGAGAATTAGCGTGCTAAAGTGTAAACTATCGTTCTAAGATACATCATTTTCAAGGTCTCTTTTCTCCCTCATCGACTACAACTCTCATGCAAAGGCCGGACTCGCAAGAGAATTCTGCCAGTTTACATTTTAAAATAATATTTCCTAGATCTTGACAATAACATTGTGTAGAAAAAAGCTTACTCAAACAAAAACAAGACGCGGCTTAGTTCAGCTATATATTCTCCGAGTTATCAGATGGACTTCAGGGTAATGAGTATATTAATACGTAGGATTCTTTCCTACCTTCTCCAACTTCAGTCCAACAAAGCTCCAATACACTAAACTTGTCGACTTTGATATTTGACACACAATAAAGATCCTGACCCACTACAACTGCACAGCGGGTTTCCCTCAGACTCTCCACAGGCCCTGTCGGTGACATCTCGGGACACCGAACGCATGCGCACTTGACGTTATCGAATCGCTCCACGAGGTTAGTTCTGCAGCTGATGACGTAGATAACGTCTTGCGGTTTCCTCGCAAAGTCTGATTTAGGCGCTCGTGCACTTTCTCCAGAAACAGCCTGTTTTTCCAAAGCATCTCTTACTCGCTCGACGCAAATGTTGTATTTCTCGCACAGATTTGGTATGATTTCTTTTGTGAGGTACTTTGACGGGATCTGCTCAAAACGGACTTCCTTGAACACACCTTCTGCTTTGCTTTCTCTGCGTGGTTCAGTTTAAAAAGAAAAAATCCTTTGTTATGCATGCGTTGATTTTCCATGCATATGCTTTCCAGTTTGTTACATTCTTACCCTCCCACTCCCAAGAAGTGACATAAGGTACAAGATATCATTACCTACTCATTTGGATATGGTAGCTCCACGATCGAGCAGGCGAGATGAACCAACCCGTGAGCTGAGGAGGGGGGGGGGGGGGAGGGGGGGTCTAAGGGAGGGTCTTGTCACGAAGTCACGATAGTAAATTTTCGATTTCACGAATCACTAAGGTCACGGAAAAAATCTTATCATAATGCAGTGAAATTCAGCTACGAACTCAACTTTAGACATTCACGATTTATTTCTTATCTATTCACGATTCACAGCCAAGGACTTTTGCATTTCACGCCTCACGGAATACATTTCAATCACGATTCACGGAACAGATTTTTTTTTTTTTATCAAATCAGGATTCACAGAGCACAAAAAAAAAAAAACCGGATCACGGCGTCACGAAATTACCCTTGGCCCCCCCCTCTGAGCTGTGAATAGCTATTCAACCAGGCAAGTTGAGCTATTTTGCCCGCTCGGGATTACCCGCTGTCTTCCGCAAGAAATGGTATTGTGTCTGTTGGTTATGCCATATAAAAAAGTCTTCATTGACCAAACTTTCCTTTTTTACGAGTTTACCTGCATGTTTATGGACCTGGACTGCTCTGGGTCCATAAACACACAAAAAAAGAATTTGGCGAATATTCAGCAATCTTTACCGAACAAACTTGGTCAATAACTGAAAGTACATTGCATGGGTCACTTGGTGTGACATTTGAACACCAAAAAGACCTCGGAGAGATGTGCAGACGTCTGGAAGGCTACCTGCTTCTATTTCAGAATGGATTTACAGCCCCTGTAACTTGCGCATCATTTTTCACTTAAACCGTTAAAGTCATGTAGAAGAACACACGAGTTAAACCTTATGTGTTGTTTAGGAAAATCAAACACTAAAAATACCAAAAGTATATTGATTAATTTTGTTGGAGAGTTGCTTTTCAGGTTTTGAACACTGACTTCTTGACCATATCTATGAGTTCATTGATGTTTGTTGGTATTGGTAATTTATGAAATTCCTCATAAAAATACTTTGTAGTGGTAAATCATATCTGGTCTTGTGGTTCGTAGCTTTGTTTTTGCACGGCCAGTGATCGGCACGTGAGCATTAGGGGAGAATAATACCCTGGAAGCAGCCAATCAGAACCTTCGTTACATCGCCTACAAACACCAGTCATATATTAATAATGGTATTATTAACGAAGTTTTTTTTTTTTTTCAAAATACGTATAACCAACAGTTTCAGAATCTCTCCTTACCGTCCACTTGTGTCCTGCCTAAACCACCTGTACACTGCTTCGTACACAGTCTCCTCGCGTTTGACTCGCAGATTTTCGCTTCTGATAACTTCAATAAGGTGTTCAGCGGACATCGCCAGAAAGTCAGGCTCTTTGACCAAACTCTTGAAATTCCAGTCTACGAAACGATCGATTTTAGCTTTGAAATTTCTCTGCTTTAGTTTGTGTGCAAGGCTTTGAAACCTCAGACAGTTAGAAGCGTGAAGGTTTGAGAGGATAAATTCCTGAAGCTCGTCAACAATTGCTTCTATCTGCAAGAAATTAACGCACTATGATGTTGAAGGTCTTAATAGTATTCAGGGGTACCAAAAAGGTGCGATTCGATAAAGTTTAATAAAGTTAGGGAGATATTTTTCTAGTTACGTAATCTGTCAGGCGTTCCAGCTATGTAGCGCGAGCGAGGAATTTAGTTTTTGGCGTGAAAATTTGGACACTTTTTAAGCCCCGAAAACAAGCGCTCAATGTTTAAGTGCGAACTTAATATTCTACTTATAAAACCTCCTTTTTATTTGCCTCAGGGATTACGCCATTTTGCTAATGCAAATATTTCCTAGTTCCATTCCCTTGTGGGGGCAAGAAGTGATCACTCGGCCAAAAATGGCCTCATTAATTCATTAAACAGGTCAAATTTTGCCCCCCGCAGGGGACTGGAGCTAGCATTAGCAAAATGGTGCAATCACTACCATTAACCATGACATTCTAGCTTTATCGGGTCAGTGACTTAATATCGCAGACTATTAGGATGGCAGTCGCGTCGTCCGTTTGGCTAATTGCGAATTTGGGTGCTATAATTAACATTTTTCACTGAAGTATATATTCACCGAGGTGGAGGTGAAAATATTTACCTCACCAGTTGGCGGCTTAATATATATCCACCGCTTTCACCACGGTAAAAGATGAGGTGTATATAGCACACAAGCTGAATACCTGGCTGACCAAGAAAGTATTTTATTCATTACATTAAACCGACAAATTCTCGGAAATTTCATGCTCTCTGCTTTGAGATGAACAGCAATTTGCTAAAATGACCTCCGAGTTGACCAATCAAAATGCACGAAAAGCACTATTTACGTGTGTGGTATACACTAATGGCCGATATTTTACGATAGCTCAGCAAATCAGATTAGAGCAGCACTTGCATTAGCATACTAATGACTATGATTATTCATTCAGTCGGTGAAATAGATGGATTGGCCTATATGACTTTTATTATGGTTTTGAGTAATATGTTAGAGGACCTCAGTGGTTACCATCATAGGTTTACTAAATTAATAGAACCACTGACAGATGTACCAGCTTTTCGAAATATAAGGACAAAACTGCATCATAATATTGACAAGAGAGAGAGTCAGTCGAATAGCTTAATAAAGACACCCGTTGCCATCAGTCATATTTTGATATCAGATGCGATTTTGAAAATCAAGTTTTGTAATGAAATTCGCCCAAGAGCATGGTTACTTATAGGAAGTCTGAAAGTGCAATCAAAGAAAAATATTTAGAACGAAATGGAGGCGTCTAAAGATGCTGTGAAACAAATCCGAGTGAATTTTCTTCATCACGTTATTAAATTATGTTCAGCCCCTCTTTAGCGTCCAAGAAAGTGAAAAAAGTCGCATTAAAGGAGAAATAAATAGTCATAATTATATCCTCACTATTTTTTCTGTCGGCTATTCGCTTAACCAAAAATTGCATTGTATAATTATTTAAACACGAGGTAATAACACAAAGTAATTAAAAGCAATTTCCTATTTTTTTTTTTTTTTTCAGTCTGAAACAAGCCGGTCTCCGTCGAACGATAGGGTTTGAATAAATCACGAACAAACTGACAAGCAATATATTTTAGCGTAACGCAAATATTGAAGCAGGAAAAAAGATTGTTTTTGGAATTGCCCTGAACATATTTTCTGCTTAATTTTTAGCTCGGTATAGAAACGAAATATGAATCTAACAGATTGTCCCTGCTGCTGCACATAACAGATTGTCTCTACTAGCGTACTGATAACAGCCATGATCGGAGGTAATATATTCGTGAAAAAAAAAATATCTTACAGATCCTAAAAATAATGCTTTGAATTGAGGAAAAATTGTTGCAAACCTGCAAGAGCGAGGCCAGCGATAGTAAGTCTTCACAGTCTTCTTGATTGATGGACAGCTTTCCAGAATAGAAATAATCCAAAATCGTGCGCAACGCGTCTCCTCGAAAATTGCTCGGTAAGTTGACCTCTTGGTGGCGTGAGCCGGCGTTTTCCGAAACAAAAATGTTTCGAAAATACGGCGAATTACCCGCGAGAACTAACCGGTGGGCTGAAAAACTTACATTGCCTACTGTCAAAGTGACATCGCAGAGTTCCATATTTGATCTCATATTGTGAAAACAATCGAATATGGCGACAAAATGAGACGAATTGGAGTTATGGTTAATCTGTTTACAAGGCGAGAACGAGCTGTTTTGCTTTGAACTGGCCATTTCTTTAACTTCAGATGAAGATTAAGATTTAGATTCGCAATGTTCTTTCGTGCGCCCGGTCGCAAATGCTAGGCTTTATGGTAATTCTTTCTCCATATTCGCCATGGCTTCATCAATATGCACCGTGAATTAAGACGCTGATGTTTCTGGGAGGATTGCTTATCTTTTCAGCTGCGGGATTTGACGTGTATTTTAAAAAGAAGTCCTTGATTTATTGATGTGTCACGAAAAAGACCAATCAAATTGAGCTGGATCCCCATTTTAGACAACTTCTGTGCAAATAAAACACCTCAAATGAATCAAAGTGCTTTATGCATTGTGGTAGATAAGATAGATTTAGTGTACGATTGACGCTTTGTCGTGCTGGAAAAGCGCATTATTCTGTTTACACGGCACAAGAGTCGACTGGATTAAATTAAAGTTTGTTTTGAGTAGCTATAGCACCAGTGGCGAATTCAATTGGCTCAACTTACTTCGCTCTGTCGACTGTTCACTGTCCAATCAATTTACAGCTTTATGTTAGTTCGGCAATTTATATCAGGTTTTGCAATTTTGGATCATTTCAGTCTCAATTGATATACCGTACCTTGCATTTTCTGATCTCTCCAACTGTGGAACAACTAAAAAGCTCATTGAGACGCTTTGTGGAATTAATCAAGATATTGTTGACAGGTTGTGTCGAGCAACATGTCTTTCAAGCAAACACTAATAAAAACTGTATTTGTTCCCTGTGGTTACAAAGGTACAGTGCAGTTGCAATGTTTTCAGCTGCTCTCTATATTCATAAATAATTGCTTTACTTTCTGTACTTTGTTTCGATATGCTAAACTGCTTTCTCTAAAATTAAGAGTTTTAAGTTCTATTCTGAATGTGGACAGCTTCAATTTAATTCTCAAGGGCAGAATCAATTGACTGGGGATGTCTTCTACACAATGACGTCATTTCATTTCAATTTACAAAGTCAAACCCTGGATGTACATGATGTAGGACCTTCACAAAAGTAATCCGGATGCTTAATCGATGCTTAAGGTTGAAACTCAACACAATACGCGAGACTCGCCAAACAAATTTATTTCTGGTAGTGATCTAGAAAATTTTACAATTCCTCGTTTAGTCTTTAAGATGTTACAACTGACACATCATTCGTTATAAGATATTTTCCACTTTCAAATAACAGCGTATTACAATAAAATAACGGTTGTACCTTGGCGGTAGTGTGTTTTTTGGGTTATATCTTTAAGGTTGAAATCAATTATTTCTTCCTGTTCTTGTTTAATGTCACTTTTAATTAAAACTCTCTAGACTTTCTAATTCCAACTCCACCTCCGGGTTCATCTCCGACGACACTGTTCTCCGGCGTCGTTGTCGCGCTAAAAATGCCATGAATCGTCCCATGTCGTTTGGTGTCAAGCCACTGATTAACCGTGGCATTTCAGGGACGTCATCTCGATGTCTCCAGTCATGCCACGTGCTGCCGCGTCTAGCATCCAACGAGTTCCAAGCCGTTCTGGGTGCATCGGGATCGTCCTCTTTTGTAGTTAAACACGAAGCTACACAGCATTCGATGAGAAGCACGATGAAGCTGATTCCAACTCCGACGCAGACAATGATAAACACACCCACCATGTCTGCCAGCCCCAGCTGGATTCCACGGTCATCGCTGACGTGCTCTTCTTCACAATGCCTCTGTGAATGGAACCACTTTTGTTCAAGGCTGTCCATGTATCCCTCGTGGCCCAGCTCTAGGATAGCTTGACTAAGCTGTTTAGTGTACGGGGAATCTTTGGGTAATCCAATGCCGTAACCCATCTCGCCAAACAAGCTGCCGATGGTCGTCAGAGTGCCGCACTCGACGGTGTGAGTCGTATGTTCCAGGACAACGGAGTCCCCTATGAAGGCAAAGTTGCCTTGTTTGACCCTTTTGATCCCCACTTGACTATTCTTGAGAAGAGTGTGATGGTACTTCATGTACCGCCACATGGTGACAAAGCTAGGGATGGAAGACGTTTCGAAGAACGACTGTGGCTGACTGTTGGCGACAGTACCGTAGGGAATCGAGGTCTGTCCTGCCAGATCTTCAATGCTGTTTATTGGAGAAGAAAGCCTTTTAATTGTGAGAAACGCAGCTAAGTTTGCGGTATACGTTGAAATGATGATCAAAATTGCGAACCACCAAACAGCTAGGGTGATTCTTCCAGAAGCCGACACTGGATGCAAGCTGTCCGCGCTTTGTCCAACGTAGTGCACAAGAGATGACCACAGTGACTTAGTCAGGCGAAGGGTGTGTCTCCTCTTCTGATGTTCCCGTGGTGCGTTATAATGAGCAATCTGAACGCATCTACCATAAAATCCAAACGGACTGAATGTGCCGAAGAACCACAGCAGAACTCCGATCAGAAAAGTGGTCACTGCTATCGTCAGCCACAAGTCGACCTTAAAAGGCTTGAAAAACGCGAAGAAATCCACTTCATCATTGACAGACCTGACGAGAGCTGTTAGTCCGAGATGCATGAACGGCTGGGTGAAGTCAATGACTTTTTGTCGTTCTGAGCTGATTGTAAACGACGCAACAGCCATGTCCGCCCTTTCTTCGATAATCTCTTTAACCATGCCGTTCCATTCTTTGGTAAGTGCATCTTGGGAGCCATAGTTACCGTCTGGTACCAGATAGACTTCGTAAGAAAATTTCAGCTTTTCTTGAAGTTTCTCAAGTAGATCAATGCAGTAACCCATTAGTACGAGTTTGTCTGGTTTTATGGACGAAGACTGCTTGGTTATAAAAGGTGTTTCTTCAATAGTGACAATAGTAAAAGTTTGGTTTTCCATAGACACTGATGTGTCACTAGGAATAGAAGTTTTCTCAGATGGCCACATTATTTCCTTTTTCTCCTCCATGACCAGCCCGTTAATGGAATCCCATTTACCTACTTTCTCTAATCCAGATCGGCGCAGATTTACAATGTCAAATGTCGCGCTGAGCGGAGAACGATTGGTATCGAAGACTATGGTATCCATCACGCCGGAGGTATTAACTTTTGTGATATAATCTAACAGCGTTTCTCCAATTTTGCTAAATGCAGTCGAGCCGTTTTTAAGCACACCAAACTCTAAACCCTCAGTGATTGTCACGTTGTAGCCATCTTGAATCATGTTATGAATTGCTGTTGCCAGGACCAACACTGAGTCAAATGTATGGCCCACAGTGGCGTCTTTTTCCAGGGGTGCTGCCTCATATCCTTTCTTTTTCCACGTGTTTTCAAAGTTTTGATATTCTGTACCTCCACCAAAAGAATGCCTAATGCCCACAATACCTTGGAGATACTCTGGTATGGGCTGTCCCTGTTCATAAAGACCGTCGAAAGCAAATGCACCATTGGTGACAAGCCAAACCCATCCTTCAACCATTCCAAGATCGCTAGCTTGCCGAAGAATGGTACGAATGCTTCCAGCCATGCAGTTCAGAACAACTATCCTGGCTCCTCGACTTCTAATGTGGAGCAGCTGTGTCATGGCATTAATCTTGGATACGATTCTAAATTCCTGAAAACTTTCCACGGCTACCAGCGTCCATCCCTTGTGAGAAGCAATGTCTTTGAACACGACTAAACCGTTCAGACCAAAATCACTCCTTGATGTCAACACCGCTATGCGCGTCCAGTTAAAATGCGACACAAAATCTGCCAGGGCACGGTTTTCAGTCGCATCGCTGCTGCTCATGCGTACTAAGTAACTGTAGGAGTCAGCAGAGAAGTCAAATGAAGGATCCGTAGCGTAAGGAGCTATTTGTGGAATGTGAAAGCCGGCGCATAGCGCATGCGTGGCCTTTACGGAAGATGAGGTTGTAGGTCCAACTATTGCAACAGCTCCACCGCGAATCTGCCAATAAGCTGCATCGATATTGGAGAATGCATCGGTCCAGTCAGTTTTGTTTATCAAAGGGACGAGAACGGTGTTCGGCAACAACGTTGCATCATTGTTAACATATTCCAAGCCAAGATTGAAGGCCGAAAGTTCATTTGAGTTAAGTTCGTCGCAGAGTATTCCGCCAATTTTAACGTAATTAACACTAGCTGATTGCAGAGGATACAATAGAAGAGTTAGGACAAGTAGAGGTCGTTGGTTTGCCATTGAAAAACTAAACTGTCCATTTCTGGTTCAAATGCCGAGCTCTTTAGAGTTGACGCGAAATCGTCGTCACAATCGCCAGCCTTTCCGAGCACGCGCGTATATCAGTTGTAACGAGAATCAGTTTTCAGAGTTATTTTCGTTCTAATCGTATTTATAACAAAATTCTCTATCGTGATTGGATCTCCGTGTGCCTATTTGTCACGTAATCAGCAAATGATCACGTGAGTGTCCAATTGTAGATATCCAATTACAACTTGTGGTGACTGGATAATTTCGCTTCCGGTTAGTTACGTCAGCTTGAGCGCAGAAAATAAAAAAAAAACTCAATAGCTTGCAAATTCGTTTACATTTTAGATGTTTTTTCTTTGTGTTTCACAACGGCAAAATAAAAAAAGTACAAGCAAAGACAAAATAAGAGAAAAACCGAAAAACAAGAGCAAAAGAAGGAGAAAAACTAACTGCGGGTCGCTTTGTTTGATCTTACCGAAGTGTGCTGGAAGTGTAAATTGCGCACGCGCTGATAGGGTAACTTCCAATATATATCGGGTGCACTTCCGGTCTCTTTAAATGGTAAAGGAAGCGCGGTTTTTCATTAAATCCAGCCTTTTTCGACGCGTTTCGATTAAAGCCAGCGTTGGAAACATAGCTATGCATTCATTTTTCGAAATCATGCTTTTTACGGAAAATTGCGAATTTTTCAATATTTTGAAATTCTCTCAAAATCTGACCTTTTAGAAGTGAAACAAAATCTACGCATAGCGTAATGAGGATTAAATTTAAAATATTAAATCAATGAAACAAATCCTGACAAAGTAATTTGCCCGGGAGCCTTTGCATTTTTTCAGTATTAGTCACATGACCAATGGCGTGGCCTGATGACGTCATCACTGGTGTTGCTGATCATGAAAAAGTTAAAACACATGAAATAACTCTGAACTAGCTGAAAATGATGAGGTTATATGAGAATAAGTTTTCCTTAGCAACGGCTTGAAAAGATCAGTTAATGGGCCCTTAATGGCTTCCTTCTAAATATTTGCGCGCTTGTCCGATTTTGAAATTACTTGTGCGATTACTCCCTGAATAGACCAATTTCGATATACTAAAATTCAGTCCAAACAGGAGCCATAATCGGGGACGGAGACCGTAAGCGCGCGCCATTTCTAGTATTGGGGCTGTCCTCATGATATGGGACAATAATTCTATTTTTAGAACAAATTGCGCCATCGCCTGAGGCACACGCGCGTACATGCTGCGAGGATTTTTGCGGATGTCGCGCGGGGGAAATGGCGTCCGAAATTCCCGAAATTTTTTATGTTTTTCGCCCACAACTCAACGCGTTTACGTCTGTTGGAATTTTGCTTAAGTGTTTTCGTCGTAAGCTGCTCCAGTTTGAGTGAAGTAAGACAGTGTCGAATTTAGGTATGTTCCGCTTTAAGCTTAGATATATATCGCTGACCAAGTTGTGTTCCGACGGATGCTTCTTTTACATGAGCTGTTTATTACTCCACTTTAAATTTCACATATGTTGAAGATTAATAACTTTTCCATTACACAGCAAAAAACTAGGTCGATATATTTAGATATAGCAGAGCTTCAGGACTTCATAGTTTCCTAGCTCCTCTTGCCACACGCTTGCGAGAATTTGCCAGTCTATCGCGACCGAAAAGTAAAACAAAATAATTGCTAGTTTGAGTTTCGCCTGAATTATAAGCAATGCTTGATGTTTCATCAAGGCCCAATAACTTTACGTCCGTAGATACTGCTCAGTTTTATTCGTGTAAAACTCCAGTAAATTCTCTGTTGTCGATGAATGAGAGCGCCCGCCGATGCGTGTTTTTGTACAGTCAGTAAACATGACAAATTGTACTTCCGCCGCACTTTCGTGTGAAAACGTACATCGAACTCAAACAATAACTCTATAGTTTTTAAATATGTTTAAGATTGATAAATGTTTGAGAACATATTAAAAGCTAAGCTGAAAATATGCGAATAAAGCAGAAATAATCAGCAAAGTTACGATGACGCTTTCTTTAATCAACTTTGAATAACGATTTCGATTTTGTTGATCGAGTTTAAAATATCAAAACTCTTGTTTATTTTCATTTTCGTAGTGTAAAACTTCACTATGCTTATGTTGAAGAAACACACATGATGTTAGTAGCCTTTTCTGCGTTCGTGAAATCTGTTGCAGCAACTCAGCAGAAAAGATAACGAAAGAAATCTTTGTCAAGATTTGTTGACAATTGAAAACAACAAGCAGAAACAATAAGAAACCATCAAAACAGGTTTTGGTTATGATTAACCATTGTCTGAGAAACTCACAAATTAACTCGATACCAGAGTAGAGAGTTTTCTTGCTATATTCTTAAGTCAGAACAAACTCAAAAACATACGCGTAAGCTTACAACTAGCGCGAGCAGATCTTATTATTCATTCCCAGCGCGAGATTGAAGTCTTGTTTTCGACCCTGAAAAACCCACCTTTTCCGTTGGCTCAGAGCATAAAACTACATATAAGCGCCCTGGTTCGTATTCCCTGCCATCGCTGTGAAAGATACGCAAGAGAATCTCTCAACTCTCACCATTTGATCATGCAATGTGACAACATCCACGCGAGAACCCCTGACATGTGCGTGGATCCGCGCGGATATATGACGTCAGGATGGCGCAATTTGTTCTAAAAATAGAAAAATTGTCCCATATCATAGGTGCGCGCGGATCCCAAGACTTACGGTCTCCGTCCCCGTCTAAAACAATAGACCTAAACACGAGGCTCCGGGGAATAAACCCCACAAACTCCCGCGGGGCTGCAGTTATTCCCCGGAGCCTCGTGCTGATGTCTTTTGTCTCAGGCTGAATTTTAAGATATCGAAATTGGTCTATTGTACTCTACTCGGTTCAATTCTTACTACTAATTCGCTGTCAGCAGTCTCCAACACCGCCGGCTTCCATAATTTATCGCAGCCTAGGGCGAGCGCGGTTCGTAAAGGTTGTTTTTGAGCTTTTTCAGTTATGGCGAACTGGTCTTTAAGAGACGGTAAAATATGTAGTGGAATAATAAAATTAGCAGTTGGGGAAAGTTGGGCTTGAGAGTTATTGTTTTTCTTAAGCCAGACTGAATGTCTAATATTAGTTCGAAGTACAGCGATATCTCGAATAGCGATGCTTCAAGCTCGCAGTGACTGATGGGAATGCTCCACAGGACGCGGAGGGCTGGTGTTAAAAGAACTTATGGCGGAAATTTGGTTGTCTGATCTCTAGCACTTGGTAATATTTTGTTTTTCTGGCCTTGATCTGCGATCAAAACATGGGGAATGGGATGAACAAGGTAGAGTTTATTGTATTTGTTGATACTGTTTTGAACTTATGTGGCTACATAGCTCAAACAGATCCTGAAATAGTCATGACAGCGTGTCTTGCGAAACTTCGTATCTTGAATTGCTGTGCAAAGCTTTTCTTCTCTGTCACTTGAATAATTCCTCATTTAAAGCATGAGTCGTAATCACACGTACAATTCTGCCTAAATTCTTGTCTTTCAAGGGCTTAAAATTAGATCTCATGGAATTAGCTTAAAGTACTTAAATCCCGGGCTTAACAAATATTTTTGCTTAGACACTTGAGGAAATTGAACTTGTGAATTTGGATTGCCTATCTTGTGTTTAATTAAGCTATGTGCTTGGTTCAGGATCTCCTCTGAAAGTTGGTGAATACTGTCAGTTTCAGTCTACGCAAATTCGAGGTTATCAGTAATCCAATAGGTGACTGTTATTAAATTGCAATTTTTGATTGCTTTGTAGTTTGCTGCATCAATCGACCACCACATGCCAGTCTGTTACTCTGGCAGCCTTCAAACGACAGCTAAGATAACGAGCACCTTCCAGAAACAAATCTAATTACTTTGCAGAATAATATCTAGATGCCTCTTCCCCAATTTTGTTGCTGTTAGGGCTCACGATCAAACATTCGCCTTTTTGGGGGGAAGGGGGGGGGGGGGGGAGGCTAAAATGGATTATTGATATGGGTTATTAATTGGATTAGATTCTGGTCAGCAACCTGGATGACCGTCAGTGCAATCCTTTTTCTTATAAGAACCTGAATTTTGAGATTGGAAATACAACATTCTTGATTTTCAGTTGATTTTGCATCCGAAAATTCTTAAAAATATACTTCTCAAGTTCTCTAATTTTATTTAAAGGCAAGGTGCTGCAGAATTAAATCACTCTAAAAGCATTAAAATTGCATCTGTACATATTAATGTATGGGCACCTTGAAACACATTCAGGAATCCAGAATCTACAAATCAGAAACAAGTTCTTCAAATATGTAAGAATTATGTTGCATAGTTTTTTGCATGTAAATTAATAAAGAGGCCGAAAAGGACCTCAAACTTCACCTCATTTGAAACAAAGATTGCCCTCCCCCTCCCCCTGTCAAAATTTCTGCAATGGCTATTTCCAGTGAGGGCTATGGTTATGAGAATCTTATTGACTTAAGGTGATTCCTCAGTATTGCATTGCGCATCCCTACTGCGCATGATTTTCGCGTCATTAGCTCACGCACGTGAGAGCGTGTGCGCACTAAATGTAAGAGATTTCCCTTAAACTAAGCTTGATAGCAAAATAGATGCTCCTTGTCTCGTAAACAAGTACGGTGACCCCCACTTTTTATTTCATAATTTCAATGAGAACAATATCCTCAATAACTGAGAAAAAAATTAGCAGAAATCTATGGCTACTTTTTTGGCAAATAAAATAAATACTACAGAGGAGACATAAAGGGCCCAACAACACATGTCCAAATTATGCTTCCTTAAAAGGATAAAAAAAATGCAGGGTATTTGAAGACATCTTTTCTGGGATGTAGATGAATAAACAATCAAAGAAAGTCAAACTCTGTGTGCTATAATACGTTGCATTGAAGAATGATCGAGCTTATTTGTTGCGCACAGATATAACCAAAAGTCACCTAAATAACCATATTCGTCAGCATTGTGGCGTGAAAACAAGCACGGTGACCCCCTCTTTTTATTACGTTTTCAATGTCTCCTTGTCCTGTAACAACAGCATACCAAGTTTCATCGGAAATCTATGGTGGGTTCTTTTACTAGGGAATCACCTTAACTAACATGCATCATAATTTGATACTAAGAACCCTGAGAGCAGCTAAAGTACACTTGCTGGTAATTGCCATTTTGTTTATAAGTGAACCGCAATTTGTCTGAGGTAAAATTTGACCTTCATGTTTAGTAGATGCTGAACAAGTTAGAAACTATCATAGAGAACAGTGTCTCAGTCAGTGGCAGTCAGCTGTACCTTGATATTTGCACCTCTCACTTTCAATATCCAAAGCTAGAAGGTTACATGTAACTTGGCTCATCTAAAGAAGTTTTTTTTTTCCAACAGATACGAGGTTAATTCCAGAACACCAGTATTTTCACATTGATACTGTTACAGATCACCACTAGATATTCCTGTCCACCATCATATCAAAATGATTTAAGAAAATTGTATTGCCCACTAACTTCCATCTGCTCCTCACTTACAAACAGATCAGGCTGCAGCATGTCATTAAAAGATGATTACTCAAGAGATTGCTGGAAACTCATCGCATGCAAACATTGCTTTGATGTCAATGTTGTGACAAAAGCTTCTTCAGTTGCTACTGTGCCACTCATTTGTCTTCTCAGGGCAATGTGTTCCAGACAAAATCTGCACAAGGGCCAGGTTGAACAAAGGATGGGTAATTCTATCCAACCCAAAAAATCACTTACCCTGACTGGATAATGATTTACCTAATGGATAGCATTATCCACCTTTTGAACAACAAGCCATCTTTTTCCTATATTAAATTTTGTTTATTGGACATTGCTGAAGTGAATTATTTCTGTTGTCATTCTCAATATATATAATCTAATTGTTGTTTGTTTCTTGATAAAAATTGCAGGTTCTCCCGGGGCTTTACTTAGGGAATTTCAGAGGTACGCATTGAATATGATATTAAATAAGACAGAGTTCAACCTCCATTACGCAGTGCTCCACTTGATTATGAAGCACGCCTGAATCACTGTTATTGTTAGAACTAGGATACCATCAGTGCACCTCTCACGATTCAGGAGAATGTACTTGTGACGTTTTTTTTTTTTTTTTTTTAAATGTGGCTAAATGTAATTTAGACGAAATTTGACTCAAGCCAATGCTGGTCAGTGGTCTTTCAGAGTGACCTTACACCGTGGGGTCTCACATGGGTTTTTGCAGGGCTTATATGCTTTGCTTGCCAGCTGTGTAAGAACATGTAGTTTGCTTTGAGTGTCATTCGTGCTTGTAGCCTGCTTTTGCTCCCTGGCCTCCCTCCCTTTTGCTGGTGATAATAATTACACGTGGTGGTAAATATATCGGTTGCCACTCTCAGGATTGCCATGGACACTTGTGTACTCTGCTCAAGGCTAATATCTTACCCAGCTTCACTGACACCTTTCCAGCAAGCTCATCAATTGGCAATGAGTTTAACTGGTGGTCATAATGTACATGTATGTACTGCCAGCTGAGAGTTGTTTTGATCACATTTTCCAACCTGATGTATTAATTTACTTCTAAAATGAGGAGAAAAGACATTGCACTTTGAACAACTAATTTTCTCTGCATGAATGATCATGCTTGTTACTGACAGTAATTAATTTATATACACAGTTTTTATTATTTTATTTGTTTTTCAGATGCCAAAGACATGGATCAATTGACAAAGAATAACATTACACACATCCTAGCTATTCATGACAATGCTCAACCAGTACTAGAGGTATGTCATGCACAAGTATCTTTGTAAACACACACTGACCCACATTTTCTATAATCTTGGGAACTACATTTTAAGATATCCCAGGATAAAAATTTTTTGAAAGACCTCTATGGGAGTTGGGAAAAGGGAGGTTGAGGGGTAGGATTCCTAAGGTGGGCAGGCAGGAGTTGGGAAAATTTGGGAAAATTTTGCAGCACTCTGCAGTATGTTTCTAAAGAAAAAGCACTGTAAAGACATGGGAGCTACAAGGGAAGGAATAGAAACTGGGTATAAAAGGTATTAGAATTATTATATTAAAAAAAAAATGATGATGGTAATAAATGTCTTGAATTTATTTGAAGCACATACATGTAAAATAACCTCAAAAATGTTTCTTTTTTTGTTCTTGCAGCACCTAGAGTACAAATGCATTCATGCTGCTGATTCTCCTGACCAAGAGATGTAAGCATGGGCTTGCTTAAATAAGGTTACCAGTTTTAGTAATGAAAAAATGGCAGCAAATGGGCTTGTAACAAGGAGTTATGAACCTTTGGCTTTAAGATTGCAGGTCTGAAGAAGGTGAGCAGAGGCCACCAAAAATTCAGAAAAAAAAAAAAAACAGATCGGACTACAGAATACTTAAAAATGTCCATCAGCACCGATCACAACACTGGGGGTGGTATTTGCTTGTTTTACTTGTTTTCACAACGAGTCAATTAATGATTAAAGCAAACTCAGCAATGTTAATAAAACTAACTTTAGATTTGTTAAGTAACCAGTTTGTTTACAAACGAGTGTTTACTTGATAAAACAACTCTAAATTGAAGTACCACAGCAATAATTATTATTGTGCCATTTCATAAAGTCTTTTGCTATTAATAATTTTTAAACTTTGAAGATGTGTAAAATGCTGTTTGCAGTGTTCATGATCATTCACTCACAGAGTAGAGCACTTTTAAGGGCTTTTAATTTACTGGTAACTGTTAAATGCAAACTTGATGTAGTACCACTTATCACAATCTTAAATATTACCAGTAGCATTTATTTAATAAAATAGTAAAAAAAACTTCCTTTAGAGGTACCTTTGTAAATTTAAATTCTTTCTCTTTATCCTCAGATCAGGATTTTTTCAAGAGAGCATTGATTTTATTCACAAGTGCAGGTAAATAATGTTCTTTAAGGAAATATGACCTGATTGCTTACTGAGCGCGTGTTAGTTATAACGTCTGTGAGTTGCTCTTGGATTTCACGTCTCTTGGTAAAGAAAAGTGGAAAAACTGGTCTTCCCAGGCCAGTTGTACAGAGTTTTTTTCTTTAAAAATTGAAGATGGAATATGATAGAGAGATTAGATCTGTGAAATGCAACTCTGTTCGCTATTAAGGTTGACTTTGATTTGTTTCTTTATTTCAGGCTAAATAATGGAGCATGCTTGGTTCATTGGTAAGCTTTCTCACTGTTGATTAATGACATGATATGTTCGACGTGATATGTTGCATTGAGCGATTTGGTTTTGGGGGACATGGCGAATTGCTTAAACCACAAGATACAGTGCATTGATGTCATCTTATGCCCTATAAGTCTCTGACAGGTACTGTCTTGGGTTGGGGAAAGGTCCTTAAATTACCATTGTGTTTTCCTGAAAACACGTTACTCTAACAGTACCTCCCGGCTCCCAGGAGTACCGGTGTATTAAATGGGTATCTGCAACTTTGGAATGGAGTGGGGTGTGGTGGGGGTTTGGGGGGGGGGGGGGGTTGCATTGGGCCAGCGTTGTTAGAATTGTAGCGTGGGCAGATTTTTCAGCTAGTGTTATCTGAAAAACGCGAATAGGGTTATCTGCTGCGTTTAATTCGTCAATCTTTCTTGTTCATGTAAGCATGGCTGGAGTATCTCGCTCAACAACCCTCGTTGCAGCGTACATCATGGCGGTCACTCAGCTAAACTGGAGAGATGCCATTAAAGCCATTAAGTGCTCACGTTCCATAGCCAATCCAAATTATGGATTCCAAAGGCAACTTCAAGACTTTTATAACTTACAGGCGTCAAAGGTAAATATAATCTAATAGGACAGTAATAAGAGATGTAAATCTGTCCTCTACTGCAACTTATCTCTTTGGGCTTGTACGACGCCGTAACATGCATCGGTGGAGTTTTAGATTCTTCAAGTACTTCCATAGAGCGGCTTTCATTTTAGTGCTCAAAAGATACACGATTGGCTTAAAAAACGCGCGCCACTGTTTTAATCCAGTCAGAAGTAAAACCAATCGTGACGCGCTCGCAACGTTTTCCTGCGCTTGCGTTAGCTACATGTAATTACTTCGATTTTTGATTGGTTCACTGTATTGTCTGTGTCCTTTGTGATTGCCCAGAGTGATTACTTTAGTTTATTGAAAACCACTCTAACCAGGTGGGGAGGCGGGAGGGGGTATACAAATGAGGCAGGAAAAAAAAAAAGAAAAATACTCAACTCTATGAGAACGTTTCGGCAAAGATTCGTTCTTTCGACTGGAGGAAACACGGGTTAATTAAAGGAGTTCTGTAGCAGGAAGCTGTGCCGATGAATTAATATGGCATTGTGAATAATGCCTTCAGAAAGTGCAATTCTGCAAAGATAGCTTTCACTGTGTGACATGACTGAACATTTTATCTTGCTCTAGGAACGTGAAAGACTTCAAAGAGACTTTCCAAACACGGATTTCAAGGATGAGGAGTATTTGCTAGAACTAATGGCGAATAACGAGGAGAAAGATCTTTCTGAGGAGGACGCAGTGATGAACGCTTTGTGCAGGCACACAAACAGAACTAAAATTAATTCAATTAGCAAAGAAAACCAAGAAACGTCTTATCCAAACGACGAAGAGGCAACGATAAATACGGAGCTGGAAGATTAACATTTTTTCGTACTTTATACTGTTGTCGTTTGTCTGTAGATAATCCAGTGATTTTGTTGTAACCGACAGAAATTGGCACGATCGAGTGGCCGAATCTGATTGTTTCGACTTTTTTCCTCCACTAGTTGTCGGTTTCTCTGGAGAGGGAGGGGGGGGGGGGGAGGGAGGGAGTGGTACTCCCGTAAAGTTCGGATAGGTGTATGCCGCGAAAGGTCTTAAACCCGGACTCGATTTAAGGATGAAGCAGACGCGAATTGATACCCTGTTTCAGGTCCAAACCCGAAAAATTTCACCCCGTTCAAGGAAAACCAAAAACTAAGAATGGCTTGAACGGGTCAGGTTTATTTCTTTTCTGTAAATATCCGAAGGCAAAGGTAAAAGTAATTAAAGCAAGGTAAGCATCAAGCATAAAATTTGTTCTTCGTTTAGCTGGGCATTTACGCACTGAGATTTTAGTTAATACATTTTAGGTACCTTATTTAAGGATCACACCTGAAACCCAATACCAACAGGAGCAAAAATGATACCCTATTTAAGGATTGGGAAGGTCAATCCGTATATATCCCGCGGCACATAACTATATAGCCAATATATCGGAGTATCTCCCCCCCTTCCCCCGTCCCGGGCCCGGGGACGGTTAGTCTGCTTCTAAGATGGTTTCACTAATACTTAACTGAAGCCGCTGAAATAGATTTTGAGATACAGGTATCTTAAAAAAAAGTAATGTCTGGACTGCCCCAATAGATTTATGAGGCATTTGAAAATAATTAACCTCGTTAAAATCACTTCCACGTAGAACTTGTAAAATTTGAGATTGTATTTTTGTATTAAATGCTCACGTGATGCACAAAGAAGAATGTAATGATCATAGCGAGTTGCGTGTATATTGACGTATATATTTTTTGTGCCTGCCCTCTTATTGATATTCGTTGCGTCAAGACATTGGCAAGGTACGAACCGATGTGGTTTTACTTCCGTTATCAGAAGCATTCAAATGACTGACTCGTTTTTGTTCTTTGATCCTAATGCATTAAGCTTTTACCCGCCAGGAGTGCCAAGAAACAAATTTGTTCTATTTTAGTAAGATGTCCCCTGAGAACAATTCCAAAACTGAGCAGAATGCATGAAAGCATGAAAAAAAAAAAAAAAAAAAAAAGAAAGCACAGCTCAACAACGTTTGTTTGAATAGTCAGGCATAAAATTGTGAACATGTTCGGACATGGTAGCGAAACTTTTTGAACACAATAAACACTTGAAGTTAAGTGCTTCTCATTTCGGAGTAGTCACACCCCATGCAACACCCATGAAATTAAGAGCTTCTCATTTGTTCCAATGCAGTGTTTCACAGACTAAAAAAAGAACCACCCTGTTTAGCATAACGAGGGGTCAACAAACGTATTTACACATGAATACTGTCCATTACTTTTACTTTAAGGTTACTCTTCATTATTTATACCGTATTTCATCCTTATCATTAATAGACTCGAAATTTGGAACCTTTCAGTCCTATAATAATTTAAATTGTCCATAAAGCGCTGAAGCAGCACCTTTCCCAGTTTTGTTCGTTTGTACGCTAGGTGAACAAGGAGTGGCCCTTGTGACGTCGTGGGCTGTCACCATGGTAATTTGATTTTATTTTAAAAAGCTAAGAAAAACATGGTACACTCATCAATCGCCCCTGAGGGTGACATCAACAGAAGAGTTCGACCGATTTTCTTAGCGAAAATACGCGAGTGAGATAATGACATCTACACAAAGTATTATTACGATATCAATTGTAGAGAGCCACCTTGAGTGGCAAGGAAAATGTTCACGGTTTCTATTCCCCTTCCGGTTGAAGGCATAATATAAAGATGGTGACTGAAGTGATTGGGCGGTTCAAGGCCAGAGCTAGCCGTAACATGGCCAGAGAAAAATCTTGACGGTCGAAAATGGTGTAATTTAGTCAGCAATTTATCTTTTCCTGCAGTCACTCTGAGTCACTATGAATTGCTCTATGGATGTTGTGCATTACAAAATGTTTGTTTGACCATTGAAAAGAATAAAGGAAAAACTAAGATTGACGAAGAGTCAGTATTTTCGACAAGGGATCAAGTAAAGTAAACTCTATAGTTTTCTTTGTTTAGAAACCTGCTTACACATTCCGTTTAGTTTTCGACCCTGTCTTGTTTTGTGTCTTGAATAGAGCCGCAATAGGTCATGCTCTGTTTATGACGCCGATATAATTTGTCACGCAATCCACCATATAAATATGACCTCCTATCATTCAGCATCGAGTTTTGATCATTTTTCATCACACTTTAACGTACAAAGTGACCAGTGTTTCCAGTTTCAATAGCTTATCTTGAAATTGTGTGTCACTGATTTGGTTGTCAATATCTAAAATCCATAGTTGTCATATACACTTCCTTGACACTTGTTTACAATTCGTAACTTCAACAATGAGTGCAAAATGCTGTCGTCTATTTTCTTTCCTTTGATTTGTGATCAAGTGAATACCTCTAGCAGTCAACAATGCAAATAGCCAAACTGGGTTTAAAGATCTATTCGTTGAGTAAACGCCGAAATCAGTTTCTTGCGTGACGACTGAACTCATCGGCACGGCGATTTCCTAATTTATTCATCGTTTTATTTTTCTTCGTTTTTCAATTTTTATTTTCTGTTTCTAAGAAATCGATTAAATGTGGTTTGCTATTGAAAATTTCTGCCTAATATCAAAATACTAAAAGTAACTTAATTTCTATTCTCAAGTTCTTTTTGTTTTGCTCCGGAGCTTGAAATTAACATATATGCAACACGTGTAAATTTCAGGAGCGGAAGTCTCACGCTTCGCTGGGCTGAGCCAATGGGCCAAGAGAACTTCGACCGGGAAAAACCCTTTCGAATTACACATCTTTGGTTAAATAGGGTAACATTACAAGCTGGCTTTTGAGACGGACTTTACATTACCGCATGGACGTTAGAAAGCGAAAGACGTGTTCTTCGTGCTAGACTTCGAAGAAAGCGTTCCCGTAGGCCTTCCCACCGACCGCAGGATAGACCACTTGAATTTTCTGGGGAAGTAGATTCAAGGAAAGTGCAAGCAAGCTTTGCGGCTATTACCGACCGAGATGTCTGAACGACAGCGGCTGAGACCATGGTTGGAAGACAAAATCAACAGCGGAAAAGTGCCTGGGTTGAGTTGGCGAAACAAAGATCTCAAAGAGTTCCGAGTCTCGTGGAAGCACGCTGGCAAACCCGATTTTGTCGTCGAAAAGGACGCGATGCTGTTTAAGCTGTGGGCTGAACACACGGGCAAATATAGAGAAGGAGAGTCAGCCGATCCGTCCACTTGGAAAACGCGGTTCCGCTGCGCTCTGCACAAGATGCCGGACGTGGAAGAAGTGAGGGTGCCTCATAGCTTGGATGAGAAGGAGCCTTATCGAGTTTTCCGATTTAAGGATAAAGGTAAGATGAATTACAAGAGGTAAAATAAATAATATGCTGCCTTTCTGTAAACATTATTCATGAGGGCTTCGCAATTTTAGAGCGGTTGCAGTCGCATGTTCACTCGTGGATATAAATAGTTTCTGACATTAACATTTTAGACCGGCGAACTGATAAAAACAAGTTTGAATGTTATGAAACATTTCAGATGACATAAAATCACTTAAGCGGTGCAATTAACAAGTTTCGAGGGAATTGAATTGTTGTGTGACCCGCTTCCAGCAGTACCTAACCAGTGTATTCCTTTTCTACAGCGTAATATAAGCAGCGGCTTGAAAAACCTTCAAGTTCAGTTAGAACGCGTCCTACAAAAAGATAAAGATTTTTTCTAAGGAATTTTATGTGTCATGTTAAAGAGAGAGCGCCAAATACCTAGTTTAAAAAATTTTCCAACATTTTATTGTCCTTACTTGTGCCAAAAGGCATCACTTCGAAAAAAGTTAAAAGTATATATATATAATCTAGTCGAAAAAAAAATTTTTTTTTTCCTGTTAAGAGTAATTGAAGATTGCATTTCCTCCTAAGAACTAAAATGGGTATTGCTCAAAACAATTTTAGAGCTTTAACAATCGTACAGATATTGTGGGGGTTTTCAGAACAATATTCAGTGAAAGGACCCGAACTGTCAATCATCAACAGCGGAAGTTGTAGAAAAAGTCTCAAAAAGAATGGAGCCAGAAGAACAGTGACTGCAGGTAGCACGAGATATGAAAAACAAAACTCATACCATCTTTGAGGGCTTTACAAGAGTTAAAAACTCCATGGATGTAAAGTTTAAAGTAAGTTTCAGTGCGAAGCGCGAAATAAGGGGATTCCCGGATTCCAGAATGAGCGTCATATCCCATAGGTGGGGAATGATCTCAGCACTTATCTTAAAATTTTCCAGACGACTGTGACAAGTAAATTCAGGCGACAGCAATAAAAGGATCTCTTTACGAATTGTTTGCGTGTCTTTGTATATAGCTTATGATAAATAATGACAACATTGAATAAAATTAAACGCCGTTGTTCGTAATCTGGGCGTATTAAGGGGCGAGTCATTTTCTTCTTATATGGGCAAGAATAAAATTACTTTCGATTTTAACCCATAGAAAAAAATTCCCTTTTCAATATCAGGGATCTGCTTACCAGATTGTGAAATAAAATTATGCGCCTTTGCCTTTTTGTGTCCAGCGCCAAAGGACGTTAAACTGATTGTTTCGAACCTTCGTTTGAGCAGTTGAAACGAAACTCTTTACTATCGCAGCTAAATTACGCAAAACTACACAAAAAATTGAGACTACGTTCGAACCATCGTTATGAATTATTTTAAAAAGCGAATAATTAAGTTTTACAGTCACTGACTGCAAGAAACGCTTTCGAAAGCTAACTCCGAGTTTTTGTCGAATTTGCTGGAAATAAAAATAGCTGAACTTTTCTGTCTTTTTGTGATCGTGAAATAATATCGATCTACTAAGGAAGGAAACCCTTCAATTACTTTTTGTTACCTGAATAAATTTGTAATGGTAATGATTTTCTCCGTGTTCCACACTGCCATGAATATTAAACAGACAATCTTTCAAAACATTAAAGTTGTTCGTGACCGTGTGTCTTTTCTGCCGTTCCTTTGCATAAGACATATGTCAAAAGCAAAGTCTAGCCGTATGCAGAACTGAACATGTTTATATCAGAACGCCTGGCTGGAGACAGAACAATACAAGCTTTCATTATCTCTCACACTATACACAGTTGTGACCTTTAGCCACACCGCAAACTGCTTTAAGTGTGAACAAAACAATACCGAAAGTAAAGAGGGCGAGATTCGATAACAGAAAAGGCCGACACCATAAAGTCACATGAAACGCCTTCGTTTGTAGCTTTCTTCGAATGAACATTGAATTAAAACCCCGCCTCACACACCCCATCTTGTTTTTAATGGCACCTCCCCGTCGTTTTTACTGAGTTCATCCCAGTTGCTAGAGTTGACGAGTCATTTGCCAGTGGAACTAGCTCAGACCGGGAAAACACTAGTTACCAGTAACTTCTTTTCACGTGAAACAACTTCCCTAGGTAACGAACATATCTGAGCACGTGCAAAGAAGGAAGTCTTAGTATTAATAATAGTTTTAAAGTTCTCAGTTACTAGTTTCCCTAAGTTCTCGAATTGTTTACTTTTTAGTGTATGTAAATGAAAGAACGAAAGCAAATAACTTAAAAGACGTTTTGAATTCATGTTATTCGGGAAGTTAATGTATCCGTGACTGAAAGTGGTTCGATAGTTAACTGAGTGTCTGAGACATTCTTAAACGCATCTTAAATTTGCTTTACCACAGTATTTCCTGATACAAATATATGTATATGCTGCTCATTAATTTTGGCAAGACTCCCAGAGAGTTGTTAGGAGGTTAATTAAACAAGTTTTTAAAGTTTATATAGTACAATGCAAGCCAAAGATGTTATCAAGATACCGGAAGACTTGAGTTGTATTTGATAAACAAACTACTTTTTACAAACTAGCTTACAAATTAACTTACACTTACTGGTAGATAAATTTTCCTCTTCTAAATAAAAATGCATACAAAGTAAGTCACAGAGAGCCGCACAGCCGTTAACGAGAAACCACCGAAAGGAAAACTATGATTTATATCACACTGGACAAGGCAACGCAATGGAACGGAGAAAAAAATAAAACTAAAAATCTCAACTAGTCAGTTCACGAGTGGTTAGCACATGTCTGCCAACTCGTTAATTGTTTTATATCGTTTTAGCATACTAAATGATACTTTCACTGAAAAACAAAAACCTAAAAATTGTCACTTTCCACAGTAGGTAGTCCAACAAAACAAACCTCAAGCTTACCGAGGTCGGCGGACGCAAATCAAAACGGAAAACGTCAGTTGGTGAGTAAATTCTCCATTGCAAAATACCATTTAGCCCCAGATTTGTTCGCAAGAGTGACTACTTCTTACTTGTAAGGGACTAATCACTATTGCAGCTAAGAAATGAGCGACCTCCGCTCAGAAGTTAATATCTTGGTTACTTTGAGGGTTTTCGGCTTTGCGAGATTCGAGTTTTTGTTATACTTCAGCATAGAAGTACCTATTGTAAAGTTTGTTCCCATAGTGTGAACAGCGTACAAAACGAAACGGGGAGCTTCTTTAAGCCTACTTGCGGTTGTTTCAGGGTTTCTATTAGAGCAACACAAAGTGGCCTCTCTTGATTTTAAAGAGGTACTTTACAAAACAGCGTTCAACTTGTTTAGCTTTTCTGACTGATTCATCTTCATTTTACTTCTTTTTTGGTGCTGTCCAAAGAACGACTCTGTCATACGCGCCGCTCCGCCATCTAAAGAGAACTACTTCTTCAATAACTACCCTGTACTATCATCAGGGACACAGAGCTATGGCGGCCATCAACACGATTCTCCACAGCACGATAGCAGCGACAGTTCTCTTGAGGACGACATCGATCTTGACAATATCACTCCGGTAAGACGCGGCGGAGCTATGTTACAGTCCCGCCGGGACTTCCATAAGAAAAGGTCCTGGATGTTCGTCGTCTCGCGTAGGCGCGTAAATCAAGGATTTTGGTCAATGTATTTTCTGGGGTGCGCTCGAAGAAATAAAAAAAGTGATATCTTCTAGGGGGAAAATTAAGCTCGAGCCAGGTCCAGAATAGTCCCTTTTAGGAGTTAAATTCCAATTTTCCGACGAGCATCCTTGACCTTTTAGCATGGAGTCCCTGCCCGGGTTATTTTGATGTCTAGATTAACGACTGGAGTGGTTTAATTTAGATCTGCTTCATACATCTTTGGCAAGGAAGCTCAAACTTGATGGTTTGATCCTGTGCACTTTGGCTAGCTAAAGGACATGGATAGAAACCGGTATGATGTACTACATCAAAATAATGGTCAATAGCTTTAAGTCGATTGGTCACCACATAAAAATGGCTACCTAAAAAAAGTCTTGTTGACAATTTTTTTTATAGTCACAAAGCATGGCGCTATCTAGAATTTTCGTAAAAAAAAATGTTAGAACCACCTTACACGGCATAGTTAATCAGTGACACATGACAGTAGTGCCTTAATTGACGCAATATGACCTCCATTCATGGCTTGTTTGCAGACGATTCCTCCATACCCGAGTCACGCGTATGAACCAATGCTGACAGACGAACCGGCATGCGCAAATCAAGCCACTCTCCTTCCCTATACCACTTCACCCACTTTCCTTCCCTACACCAACGGCCACGGGGGCGTCTCCAATGGCAATTTCATGAACAATGGCTATATCCGACAGATCCCTTCTACCTGCGATAATTTGGACCTGAACAACATCAGGAAAGAAATCTGTGACGCGATATTCGCGGCCAATAGGCAAATGGGTAATGGGTCGGTCTTCGGTGAAAGCGGACAAGCCTTCCTTCAACATGTTATGACAACTAATCCTGCCTTGATGAACATGAAACTGTGGCTGCAAGAGGTTGTTTTGCCGGATGAGGTACGCTTAAAATTCTCTTTTTGATCTGGTACTTAAGACAAACTGTTGGGCAACCAAAAGACTGTGCAAAGACTAACTGAAATCGCTCATTTTTAACAGCTCCAGATTATTGGGAACGGGAAAGAATGCGATAAGGTCAATGCTAAATTTTCCCTTAAAGTTTACAAATTTTGTCGGCGATATATAGCACAGTTCTAGCGGATAACTTCGAGTGTCGAAAGACGAAAATTTATTTCAAAAACTAGATTAACTCCACGATTTCAAATGTTTCACAAAACTGAATTCACAACCAGCAGCACAATCAGCTCGATCAGCTAAATGTGCTGTAATTGCTGGCCCTTTAAATGAGCTTCTTATTGGATGAACGAGGATCTTTCACAATTGGTTAGAAGCCGTGCACGTTTCTCATGGACATATCACATTACGATTCAAAAAGGCAGCAAACAAGGAAATGCTTTGGAAAAATAATACCAGCTTTGAACACAGGAAAACCTTTTAAATTCTCATGACGTCGGCGGGTGTGCTCTTGTAAGATTTTGTTTAGCGTAACTCTATGACTTCAGTTGCAAATGCAGGAGCGTGGAATGGACTTGCGACCAAGGAGAGCTCTTGTACATTAAGTTGTTCTTCATCTATTATATTTCTTACCCTTCACATCACCCTACCATTTTGTTCCCAGGCCTCTGATGTCACCTCCTCTGTCAGCACTCACCTAAACATGGACAACGGATTAATAGGTAAGACTGGAACAGTTATTATTCAAATAGATGTAGAGATGTGCTTTGTTTTAGGGGTAATTACCTGACTTTTCTTGTGCAATTTTCTCTGTAGAACCAGCTGGTATGGACATGGAAGATGCCATAGGACGGCCGGTATGTATAAAACATGATGTACGGCTCTGTTCGCGACACACGTGTACACGTGCAGCGACAGTTGGACACTCAGGAACCGTCCAAACTAAGACGGAGAAAATCAGAAACGGCGTTTTAACTCCGAAAACGAATCAAATGTTTTCCGTCCACACTACGATGGAGGAATAAAACGCAACAATCACCGGTCATTTTGGATTCATGTTCCAAGGAAAACTCGGTCAGGAAAATCGCATGATCATGGTGACGTCATCGATTTCGAAAAGCTCCGTTTTTCAAAGTTTTTCCCTCCACACTAAAACGCAAAGCCGGCGTTTTCAAATTCCTTCAGTTGTTTTGAAGAACTTTTTCTTCAAACTCCGTTTTCGTCACGGTTTATTATTGACGGTAGGCCTAACCGTAGAAATAAAGCTGCGTTTTTAACTTTCTCCGGCGTAGTGTGAACCAGGCCTCAGATCTTTGTTTCCCCACTTTCTTCTAGGTCACCATTCCTCATTTGAATGAAAATGCAGCGCCTATGTTCTCGAGAAGTGGAAAATCAACTGGGGAGAACTGTGGTAGGCATCCTCAATTACAATCACCAGCGACTGATTGTTATGTGTTAAATGTTCAGTTGTGTCCTAAAATGTAGTAACTGACATTGGTGTGTCAATGAGCCATAGTTTCTTGTTCATGTATGTTTTCCTTCACACCCGTTTCCTGATTTCATGTTTTGGGAAACTCGGTAAACTAAGGTTTTAAAGAAATTGTAAGAACGTCGAAAATCTCGTATTCACGTGACGGGTGCTTCGTCTGTAAAGAATATTATAAATAACTCTTGTAAATCATTCTTCTTTAGTATATAGCCGAGATTGTGCCAATAAGACTCTGACTCGGCCCATGTGATGTTTAGAACTCACAGCTGACAAAAATAAACAGACTTAGCTACGCGGCGCGGTTAAGATACTGTGATCCGAGCGCCTATAATCATCACTTCTTAGAGTTTAGTAACCTTTTTTAAATTTTCGGTCAGTTTGAAAGTAATGTTGTAAATCCTTGTGCACTGAGCAAAAGGAAAGGTCCAGTCCTTTAAACCTTTTTTTTTTCCTTTTTATTTAGATTCCACCGCTATGCACATCCGGGTATTCTATGGCAACTGCGAAGTTTATTCCACAGACACCAGGCTGACAGAAAGCGAACGAGTCATCAGGATATTCCACGGAAGCCACCTGGGGGAGTCCCGTCCGTATGAATTGGCACTGCTCAGCAAAATTTACGGACCTCCCACAGCAAGACAGATAGAGCTACCGCTGGTCAACAACTACTCCAAAGAAACCATCAAAGTCATGGATTTCTTGAAACGCGGGATACTGTTGGAGATAAATGAGGCCCAGGATATCTTTGTTACACGGCTGTGTCTTACCAGGGTAAGGCAGCTGTGATATTTTTTTCTTAGTTTCTACAACTGTGATTGGCTGAAAGCTGTTTTTTTTTTTTTCTTTCTTTGGAACCAATCGGCAAGCATTTGGATTTGAGTTTTGTCTGAGGTCATTGTTATGTGCATTTAGTAGACAATTGGCCTTTGTGATGGTTGCTCTAATTTTCGCTGCTAGCTAGACCCAGCCAGGTCGAAACAGCTGTCGACGGTTGCAATTCTTGGTTTTCAGTTTGGACTCTATCATGTCGTTGTCGCGTTAAGTTTTATACATAGTAACGAGAGTCTCAAAGTCATAGTGAGAGTCTCTTGGTAGCAATCAGCCTTGCTCTGTTGTTATTCTCTCTCTGAAAGTCCTGTTTTCATTCATATGCTTTCAACCATTCCTTTTTGAGGACAGTGATATTCTTGTGATCTGTTGTCTATTGTCAATATAAACTCGTCATTTTTACCTTTCTTGTCCCATTCAGGTTTTCTTTTCTAACGGAAGGAAGGCCGCCAAAAAGCTTGAAAGGGAAGAACGCACGAAAGTGTTTGACTACCAAGGAAAATTTCTTCCGACTCTCAGAGAAAGCCGAAATGGAAATCGAGAGTATCCTTCGTATGAAGTCACTCTCTACCTGGGAAGAGCTGATGGGAGCCTGGTATCCATTGTTATCACCCACGTGATGGCTAAGATGAGCCTGCACAACGCAAACACAGCGGGTGAGAACTTTTGGTCTGAGCCAAATCTGAACGATCAGTTAGCTACAAATCTGGAAGAGGATTGCATGTATTAAAGTGAGCACCGTAAACACTGCTTCATAAAGTTTAAGAAATCATTTTTTTTGTAGTAGATTAGTGTAACACCACTTTTGTACTAAAATTGAGCAAAAATATTCAGAAAAGCAGGCACTGAAAAGTCTTTAAAACCGAAGTAGTAGTAGTAGTCTTTGCATCAGCATGTCACCTGCATGGGTCGTATTTATCTAGGAAGACATAACATGTTTCACCATTTTCCCAACTCAGCAAGTCGTTTATTACGTCTTCCTAGGTAAAAAGGCGACTTACATAAGATCTGTTAGCAAACAAAAATGTCTCTACAAGCCATGTTTAGCTGAAGCAAACGGATACCATTGAAATCAACTTGATAATGGTTTGTGTCAAACCGAAGTAAAGTTTGGAATTTTACAAGTCTTTTATTTTGTAACATCAAGAGTATTTAATTTATTATTTGTCTTAACACCTCTTGTGTCTAGCTTCCTCGAAGCTGCTTTTATTATGTCTTGCTTAAGGTGGCGAAAGTCGCTACAAAGTGCTTGCGAGCAATTCTATACAGATAGCATATAAAAAGAGGATTATTTGGGTAGTATCGAGTTTAGAAAGGCTGCACATGTCGAAAAACAGTAGAAGACCTCTCGCTATGCAACAAAAATGACAAAACGAAAAGGGCTTAAGCAGAGAAACCACGTGAATGTTGAGATAGCCATTGTAAGGCTTACGTTTTCCGTAGTTAATAGTCTCAATGTGATTTATTTTAAGAATCTAATTGCCCTGTGAATTCTGGCAGATTTGTTTGCATTTTTGCAGTTTCCCAGGCAACTATAGAGCAAGGCTCACAGAACTGAAAATAATTCTAAAGACATGTCAAATTTACTTGTAAACCACAAGCCAAAAACTTCACAAGTCATATCACTGACTGAGATTTAAATTTTCCCGAAAATTTTTCGATCGCTGGTAACATCAAAAATTTGTGCTATTGATAGTTCGGTTTCTTGTATGAAATTAAACCAAGGAGATTAAATGGACAGTGATTTCAATACTCCGGAAGGATTTGTAGAATAAAGTACATAGTTCAAGGCTCATATGATTGCTTCGAATATGTCAAGACAATAGGCCATATTCGTATTCCCCGTATTGGACTGGAACTAGCTTGCAATTGAGGCTAATACGGGGAGTCTTTTCAAATGCAGATGTCATTAATCTCTTTTTAATGATATTCCCCCGCGTAAGCCTCCATTGCAAGCTAGTCCCAGTCCAATACCGAGAATACGAAAATGATCAAGTCAACTCTTCATACTTGTCTCGCATAGCCATGTAAACTCTGCGAGACTCTGGTAAAATATATATACAGAAGCTGTCATTGACGTAGGAGGGGCCGGAGAGGAACCATATACTGGGAGAGATAATTGTTTCAATTTCAGTAATTTTGTATCGTTAGTTTTTAGATGGTAAGTTATTGTTACCATGGAAATATTGTAATGTTAGGACGTTTAGCTGAAAATCTTATAAGCATTGCTTGAACCCAGACGTTGAGTCCATTCTGTGTTGCATGGTCCCTTACCTATGTGCTCGTGTACATATGCCAGAATTGTGAAAGAAGATATTTTATTACAAAACAGCACTGTAGTGCGTTTATCTCAAGAACACAAGTACGAGTTTGTATCAAACTTTGGTAATGTAGATCACCGTAATTGTAACAATCACAATCAGAAGTGTCCTTAGAGCGATTTTCAGAAGACAACCGTTCAACTAAGAAACGTGATCAAATCTAGCCCAGTTTTTCAAAGGGTGAACAACGCTGTACACCGGATAAATCACTCTCCATTACGGTTTGCTTTGTCAACACTTATCCAGTGGATGGTTATTTACCGATCCGGTGGATAACATTATCAACCCTTTAAACAACTGTGGGTAATCCATTACAACAAACGTGAAACCTGATCATAGCTAAAACGTGTCACCATCAAAAACCATCGAAAAGTAGAAAGGGTTTTCATAATAAGTTTTGGCGCACTGAGAGCTAGCGGTTTTAAACAGTAACAACAACAGCAACAAAAACTGCAAAAGCACATTTAGTCAATCGAAAATCGCTCTAAAGGGCGATTGTATAAAGTGTAACGTTGTTTTCAACTATAAGCAATGTTTATATTAGACGTTTCTTTGTAACTGTTTTATTTCAATAAAAATAATACTTTTATAGCACATTGAAGTGTGGTTCCTGCTATCAATCGCGATTTGTTAGCATTGCGTAGAAACACTGAATTCCTAGCGATAACCCAATAGTATATATTATGTAATCTTTATCTATATTTTATGTACTCTTTATATCTATACTCTGAAGCTCTGCAAAGGATATCATAGAGAAAATAATTAACCGCACTCTGCTGCTTTAAAAAATATTTCTCAAAAATTAGTGCGAATCTAAACCGTCACAACCGTGTTAACATTGTCCAGGCTCATGTGAACACACCTATCGATCAATGAGAGCGCGCGTAGTAGCTCAGTTATTTTATAAACAGTAACATCACAAAGTTATCGATCGTGTGCTTATTTGTGTTTGCTCCCTTTCGGCCTTGAAGAAATATTTGAAGCAGTCATTCTTCCTTACAAATATGCGCTTCACAGTTTCTCGAAACGCTCTGTATCTAATGCAATATATGATTGGATTACACGCACTGTTTGCAAAGCCAATGAACATCGTTATTATATCTGCAGTCGACCCCCCTGCGGTTTTTCCACAGGCCATTTGCACAAACAGAAGAATACAAAATGGCGACCAACACACTACGTAAGTTCCAATAACAATGAGTACAGTTGTAACACCCTTCCTTGTGGAAGCGTTCCTCCTCGCTGCCAAGCTATTCCTTCGAACTTGTTCTACCGTAACAGAAATTCTTTTCAACTGTTTAAAAATGGCGATGAAAATCTTGAAGTAAACGTAGCACATTACTATAACCGCTGCCCCATATGTTCCGCAAACCACCGAAACGGTGAAAGCAATGGCAACTTTAGTTTGTAGCCAATCTTCTGGGAGACATTTTCCGATATAGGGAATAAAGCATTCGTAAGAACTTACGCCGAATAATGGTGGCAGGGCCCACAGTGTCGAATATATCCATAGCAATAAACACGCACTTCGAGCTCTTGCTTTAGTGACAACAGATAAATAAACTAGCGGACGAGAAATTGCGATGTAGCGATCAACAGACAACAACGCTAGATGCATGATAGACGAAATACAGAAGGCGAAGTTCCCAACGGCATTCAGTTTACCCCACAGATTCCCACAGCGCCATTTTCCCGCCAACAGAGCGTCAATTGCACACGGCATTACAAGTAAACCCACTAACAGATCAGCGACCGCTAACGAAATAACAACTTGATTGTTTGCCATATATTTCAGTGCGTCTATCTTTGTCAGTGCCACAATCACAAAAGCGTTTCCTACCAGTGTCACCACGTTAACTATAATCATGAAAACTGTTGTTAAAATCACAACGCTTGTAGGCCATGTGGAAGTCACCAAGTAGAATTCTTCCTCCACGGGTTCGTCACAACACTGGTTTGTAAAATTTCCTGACATTGCAAACTTCAAGGCTTGATAATCACACACGACGCTCGTACCAGTAGGGGGTTTGCGCTTTTTCCGTGTCTAAATCTTGAAATGCAATAGAAGAAAACGGAGTTTCACAGCTGAAAAGCCACAATTACCAAAGGAAAAACCTTTGTGTTGAAATGTTTGGCCAATTGTTCAAAAGACCAACCTTGAGAGAGTTACGCGAAGTATTTGCTCGACGTGGCCGCACAGAATCGACGATAAGTCTATTCTTCAAGTCTTCACAGACACGTTTGCCGTCAAAATGAGCAGCTCACTATTTCTGAATCTTCTAAAGAATGGTAGGCAAACATCACGAAAGTTCTTTAAAATATCTGCCAAACCACATCCAGTAATATACCACAAGAACAACGTAAAAGCCACATCTTTAGAAGCTAAATAAAGTTCCAATATACGTAGCCAAAACAAACCTCACTTGTAATTTAAATAACCACTTCTTCCTTAATGACTCAGCTAATATCAAAACTAATCAAAACGAAAATTTAAAGAAAATCCGCCTTTCATTGAAAGAACATTTTGCCAACAATACAGCCGTTACACCGGAGTTTGAAAACTTCTTCCCATCTTTCCTTATGCCTTTCCATCACTTCAGGGTTAAATGCTTTGATCAAGAGATTTCTGGAGCCACTCGGCTGAATGACACAATACCGCCATTTATTGGCATTGTTTTGTTTCCATTGTTACGAGCCAGTGATTATTTCAGATAATAGCCTATGTTTTCATCTTAAAATAGAAAACAGCACTTCAATAAGGTCGAGGTTATGTTTATTTTTAGCAGTGTTTTGCACGCTATTAGTTTCTGCCAATAATGAGCTCTGAGGTTTACTTCTAGGTAATTAGTCGATAAAAAGGATCAGAGACTCTTTGCGCATTGAATGAACTCAGTCAATTTGGCATGCTCCTTTGACGTTATAGGCTTATTAATAAAATTGTGCTGTTTTGTGGTTGAACAAGTCATTCGAAGGACCTGAACGCCTTTTACTAACCTTTAATTCTCGTAATGTATATGCTATTTAACTCAGCGTGCGGTCCCTATATTCGCCAATATTCTCCGATTCGTGCAGAGCAAGCCATTTCAATAAAGTATTAATACTAGCCTTTTTTTTAATCTGCTGACAAACTGATGCGTCCCCAAGATCCATTCTCGTCAAATGCGCGCTGGAAATGAAAGCATATCTAATATTTACGCGGACCAGTTCAGCCATATTAAAAATGTTTTCTTTCTAATTAGCAAACATTAACAAATCAAAGTTTCGTTTAAAGTATAAATAAAATAAACGACGAACAGGAGAACATAAGGAAGGCTGGGAGTTTTTTTTAAACAAGCAATGTGTTATTTCGGCTTCAATACATAATAGCAATTGTTTACTGTTCCTGAACATTTGTTCCAGTCAAACTTAACACTTCCCTTGTTAAGAGTACTACAACAATACTGATAATGTTTTTTTGAGATAAGGTTTAATTTTTCACAATCACATAAAATGCAATCGTAAGGTCTATGGCGACGCTGCATGATCGTGGGATTAAACCTAAAACAAACTAAAGCGTGTTTTGTTTTGTTAACCATCTTGAAGCACCTGTTGCATAACAATTACCACATAATATTGATCGAATGGGAAATCAAACCAACCAAATATAAAGAGTTTTAGAATTACTCAAATATTTCTCACGTGTGAGTAGTCTCACCAAGTTAACAAATGGAGTAGTCATTAGAGGTGCCGCAAAGTTTCAAATGCTGAGAGTTCTGAACTTAAAGGTAGAATTTCTCCCTGTCAATAACACCTAAAACCTTGTGGTCTACCGAAAACAAAGCACACAAAACAATGACTCTCCTGAACCGCCCGGCGACCTTCAATTGTTCCCGAGCTATCTGTGAGTATGATGGAAAACACCTAAAGTGAACTTGAACTTAATAAAAGGCTCACAATATCAGCAATATAATGGCAACTGAAACAACTGCTGCATCGACTGCCTACGGAGGATATATACTTGGACAGATGCCTTCGTATTTTTATTCAACACACTACCCTTGTTCAATTCCGTTGTGTCTGTATTTTTGTTCAGATTGAAAACTTTTTATCTACTTGGAGTGATCCATCTATGGTACGTGTTCAAACTAGCTACAACCCAAGATAAAGGCAGCGTTAGGAAAATGCTACCATTGCAAAATGATTCCGCGAAAGCAGGCCCTGGGATGGTCGTACTGCAACGAAATCATATAGCAGATTTTCAGATTTCAGATTTTTATTATTTGAACTATTAGCAAGTCTTAGACTAATAAAATTATAATATCAAGAAGGAAATATCGAAAAGGAAAAAAAAAAAAAGAATTAAAAATCTACAACCACATGTGCTCAGTGACCAAATTAGCCCAATCTTACAAACAACTAAAAGAAAAAGTGCTCTATTGCTTTTATAAAAATAATTCTCAAAAATACGCCGAATGTAAAACGTCACAACGGTGTTTACATACTCTTATCAAAACACACCTATCGACCAATGAGAGCGCGCGTAGTAGCTCAGTTATTTTATAAAAGCCTTTGAAACACTGTATATATCTATTGTCATGCAATAAAACTAGTGGCTGTTGTTCGTTAGAAACTGCATTCTCCCACAATTTCTCTCTCTCCACCCAGGTGTATAAATCGTTATCGCACTGCCGGATTAAATACTTGGAGGTGAACTTGCGATAGACTTCTCCTTCAGTTGATCATCGTCGCTTCAAGATTCTACAACCAGAGATAAGAACTGAAGAGAAGGCCCTTCTCGAATGTAGACTTGGGCTCGACCTTTATTAATCATTCATATACTGTAAAAAATATTTCAGGTTTTCGGCAGGTGTTCACTCCTCTGATGAAGTGCTGTTCAACTTACTTGGTAGCTTTTAAATTGGTTGACTTACCTTCCAAATTACCTCCGATCGAATGCAATACAGGTAAGTAATAGAGTGGAATCCTTTAAATGACTTGTCCACTAGGACCAACTGGCCTGCCTGACGTTTCAGTTTTTCGTGTCTTTGCTCTTTTTGGAAAAAAATGGAATTTATATTTGGAAGGAATATCTGGTTAATAGTAATGATTCTTTGTCACCGATTGATCTTTATCTTTCATTAGAAGGCTTGGAACTCCATCAGTACTGATAATTGATCATGGATCTATTATATTCCATTGAGGATAGTCCTTTTTGCTAGTATTTTAAGAAGCGACGACACCGCTAATAAGCTTTTGAAAGCTATTTCAGTGTCAGAAATAATGAACGTTTTCTATATATTACACTATCTATTTTGAGTTCTCAGTTCAATCTTACTGTGGACAATTAAGGATATTTGCTGAGCGCGTGCAGAGGAAGTTTCAGTTTCTAAGACCTGGAGTATACATAACTGGATGGCTACAAATCACTAAGGTGTCTTTAAATCCAAAGATAAGATCAAATTTTTCATTTTTATCCGGGTAAGAATGTAACTTTTAGATTACTGGTCATGTGAAGAATTGAGACAGTTTTCTAAAGTTACGTAACGATCGACATACCTTTCTACCGATATTCCTACTACGATAATGAGGTTAGTCTAAATAGTCCGTAAAAAATGTGCTCAAGGTAAAACCTACGCTTTGGAACAGTTCGGCATTTTCAGTCATTAGCTAGGAAAATTTATTCCTGTACATGTGTTGGTTCTAAGAATGTAGTGACACAATAAGCGGCTCAATATCCATTGTTTCTTCTCGTCAGCTGAACTGTGGCGCATTCACTGATATTGTATAAACAAAATTTGATTTTGAGAGAGAGAAAGAGAAAAAATATTTTCCTGAAATGAGCTGAGTCTAATTAAATGGAATACGAAATAGTAGAAGCCTTGCGGGTAAACTTGTGAACTAGGGCGGTATTTCCTGTTTGAAATTTATATTTAACTTCTTCGTTTCATATTATTATCTTTTTCCTCTGTGAACTTAACAGATGTCACTAAGGTAAGAGAACAGAAATGCTTTTGGGAGATGTGCATGCATAAAAATGTTTTGTACAAAGAAAATGGAGACAGTGTAGAATGAGTTACGTCAATCCGTAATCGCGTGATCCCATACAACCACACTGACTGAAACAGCCATTTCAACAGTAACCCTAATCAAATATCAAATTATAAAATTGCCTTGGATAATTTCAGCCTATGGCGTAACAACGAACAGAACATTTTTGCTTTGCTTCACTCATGCACTAACCGATGACTTCATTCCCTGGACTGTACATTACCTCAATCATTAATAGCTAACAATAGCAAACGAAACGTAAGTGGTCTCCATATTCAATCAAACCATAGTGGCTATTTGCAGTTTTTACCGGTAATGGTGGCTAATAATAGAAACGTTGTTTCATTGTTTAAGTTACAAACCAAAGGAAGGTAGAGGTTTAAGATATTCAGATCGAAATGGAATTTCAGTGGACACTATTAAGCGCCGGTTCCTGTAAATACCGAGAATGAGATGACAGTCGCGAAATTTTCGATTTCGTCATATTTTGCCCAAATAACCTCTGTAGTAAGTTGTTTTCGAAAATACCATTTAAAGGTCCTGAAGCGCTTTAGTTTTTTCGAAATCGAGGAAAGTTTGAAAATCGCCATTTTAACTGCCTGACGCCGCCGAAGATGGCCGAAAATTGTGCATTTTCTTTTCGCTCGTACAAATCAACGCGATGATATCTACCAATATACTTTGGGTAGCTCATAGTCCATGTCTTGCTGTTTCTAAAGCATTAATTTGATTAGTAAAAGCTCCAAGTTTAATAATATTTTAGGCCGATAAAAGTACCTTCATCGAAGCTCGTGAGCGAAATGGCTAATTTTAGCTAATTTCAATACCATCAAAAGCCCACTGGTACATTGAATTTGAAGTCGAAACTAAACTTTTCTGAAAGCCCATACTCTATATTATGTTGTGTGAAAGTCTCTTCCACGGCCCGAAAAAACTAACCCGTCGAGAGACATAAACGTGTGGTACATTTTTGTAAATTCGTCATTCGCGAAACCAACATGGAACTTGGCCAGCTACCTTCATCAAGAACAAAAATAAGCGAATGGAAACCTTTTTCTTCAATAAGGATACTTGTAATCTGTTTTTTTTTTTTCCTTTTAGATTGACCACATGATTAACTTTTGCAAACATTTGCAGTTAAATCAAAATAGACGCTGCTTTTGGTACATTTTAATGTTATGCAAATATATTTCGATCACCGGCACGTGCATATCGCCCGAACCTGATTTTCCTTCCGCCTTCTGTATGTTTCATTTTGAAGGTTACAACTGTAGCACACATTATTCGTTCAATATCGGCAGTTTTAACTTTTGTGGAACACCCATAGCCACAACCAAACTTGACTTCAAGTAAAAAAAAACATTTTGAAACGTGAAGTTTGAGTAAACAATCGATTACAGTTGCATCCGTCATGTTTGGCGTAAATATTCGAACACAACCATTTCATGTAAACAGGTACACTCCACTTTAAAAACAACCGTCTCATCGCAGCATTTCTTGAAATCCTGGTCTGAGACCAGGTAATGCCGATAACAAAGCGCGAGCAGTTGACGAAACTTCATGATCAACTGTCGAAACGTTGTACTTGTGGAATAAGCAAGATGATTCAAGCTTTGTATTTCTTACGGCCGTGTGCTTGCAATTCTTATGGATACAGTTCCCCTATCTTTTACCACCAGATTTATAGATGAATCGTTCGTTTCCTATCACTTAATATGGCACATACCTCTGAATAAAACATATACTGTGACATCATTTTTCTTGGAGTGTTCCAACAGGCGTCCGCCAATTGCAAAACGTACGATGGCCCAGAAGGTTCACAGTTCAGTTGTGAATTTTCACAGTTCAGTTGTGATTTTTCACAGTTCAGTTGTGAATTTTCACAGTTCAGTTGTGAATTTTCACAGTTCAGTTGTGATTTTTGAAACAGTTCAGTTGTGATTTTTCACAGTTCAGTTGTGATTTTTGAAACAGTTCAGTTGTGATTTTTCACAGTTCAGTTGTGATTTTTTGAAACAGTTCAGTTGTGATTTTTGAAAAACGTTCAGTTGTGATTCTCCGTACAGTTCAATTCTGACCTTTTGGAACAAAAGCTCCGCCCTTGGCACTTCATTCATCATATCCGGGCTTCTACGTCTAGAAAAGGCGGGAGTTTTCGAACTTAGCATAACAGCCATCTTTGAGACGTGGTTATATTTAACGGTGCTCTAGAAGAAGTTACAAAATGCCGCTACCAGTTTATTCACCATGTATGAATGTGAATGGTGTTTTAGAGGATGACCAGTTGGAATTGATATCGAGCTATTTTAAACAGGGATACAGCAACTTGGAAATGCTGGAATTTTTAAAACTTCACGGAATAACGATAAGTATATCAACGCTGAAAAGACGACTTCGAACCTTAGGCTTGTCAAGACGTCCCGCGAATATGCCTCTTGATGAGCTAAAGGGGATCATAGAGAGAGAGCTCGGTGGCAGTGGCTGCTTCGTAGGCTACCGCAGGATATGGGCCAGACTGAGAAGGAAAGGATATATGGTAAAGAGAATAACAGTCATGAAACTTTTAAGAGAGCTGGATCCAGAGGGAGTCGAGAGCAGAAAAAGGAAGAGACTTCGCCGAAGAATATACCATGCAAAAGGGCCCAACTTTGTCTGGCACATCGATGGCTATGACAAACTGAAACCTTATGGATTCTGTGTGCATGGAGCCATCGATGGATTTTCAAGGAGGCTAATTTGGCTCGAGGTTGGTCCCACAAATAACAACCCTGAAGTTATCACTAAATTTTACCTTGATGCTGTAAAACAAATCGGTGGTTTACCGAGAAAAGTGAGATCAGACGACGGAACTGAGAACAGCATGGTTGCTGCAGTACATACATTTCTGAGGTCGAGCCACAGTGACGAGGATGCAGGTCTTGGGTGTTTTCTCACTGGCAGGTCCACAGCAAATCAGAGGATTGAAGCCTATTGGTCACATCTAGCTAAGGATGGTCCTGGTTGGTGGATTAATTTTTTTAAAGATCTGCGTGACTTGGGTCTATTTATTGACTCAGATCCAGTTCATGTTGACTGCATTCGATTTTGCTTCATGTCTATTCTAAGAAATGAGCTACATCAAGTTGCGGAATTGTGGAATCAACACAGAATATCGTCAAGCAAATTTGGAAACAGCAGTGGTCCTCGGGGACGACCTGATTGCATGTTTTTTCTACCTCACCTTTACAATACAGATGACTATACAACGGATGTAGACGAAGATGACCTTCAGGAGTTCTATGATCACTCCACAATGTGCCCGCCTGACTACAGTGAGGATTTCAAGGAATTTGCTCTGACTATTATGAATGAACATGACTTTCCAGAGCCACACGATGTTAGCTCTGCTCTTGATCTCTATATGAGACTCCTCAAAGAGGTGGAAAAGTTAACATAATTTTTCTCAAAGCATATCCTTCGAACGTGTTCTTCCACAGTTTTGTAACCAAAAGCACGAGCTATTGCCATATTTCAAATTGCACCTGTATGTATGAACATTGATTTTCATTACCCCACCCTCTCACTGACAATGTAGAGTCTTTAATGGGATATCTCAGAAGGGAAGACAAGGCAACATCAAAAATTGTCTTCCATCTTACGCTGCAGGGATGGTATTTGATACACTTTTTTAAACTGAGACCTAGATGTGTTTAGTGTCGTGGTTTTCACAAAAACAAGAAGAAAACCAATACTAGTAAAATAATCTTCTAGCAGTTTGCCTGGTCTTTAAGCAGCCAACCTGTAATAAGCACTGGGGGGAAATGAGGACACAAATTCTATATAATAATAACCATTTATTTAGCAAATGACAAGTGTGTTTTTGTCTACATGTAAGCCACTCTAAATGTTAAGAACCAGAAACGCTAAATACGTACATAACTGGGTTGGTGTGTGAACTGGAATTGACAAACGCTAGAACTCAAACACTTATTATGTCAACAACTTAAAGTAAACTTTGACAATTAATTAAACAAATTGTCTGGGATCTTAACAAAATGTTGAGTGCATGCTACTTTCCCTAGCCTGAAATCTCAGCATTTTAAAATTTTTCTTGCACAGTCACCTCCTCCCAAGACCTCTTATGGTCTACCCTGAAATCAGAACTTCATACCTAAAATACAACAGACTAACACAACATTCTGCCCAGCTTGAAAACACGGCTGACACAGACCTCTGGTTCTGAGGCTGCCTTAGTTAAAACTACAACAGTACATAGTTGAGAACACACAAAAATAATGGAGATTTTAGGTCATTTCAGACACCAATTTTGTGCATTCCAATTAAATAGCCTGTTATTTACAGGGCATGATTCAACCCTGCGACAGTTAGTTTGTGACAGAAAAACATCGATCAAAAACCTAGGCCAGTAGAGTTTCTTTCATATAATATCCATTTCCCAGTTGTCCCGATTAAGAATGTTCATGAAGTCTTCCCTTAATTCCACAAAGTTAGCATATGTGGATGGAATTTCCAAAAGGGGTCCACAGGTGTGGGCAATGGGTCTTACACTCAAGCCCTCGCACTTAATGAAAGTAACTTCTATCTTCTTGTCAATCATAATATCCATAGCTGTTGTAAATCGCAAAAATTGTAGGAGTTTTGGCATCTCCAGACCTCTTACAAATCGCTGCAAAAATTTAAATGCATCTCTCTCTCCTTCACTTTGTGGATTTGAGGTGAGACAAGATAGCACCTTTTTCGTTGTAGGTTTAAGACTATCATAGAAGCCCTCAACGGCTGAAATAGTTTGGAACTGGGGATACTGCTTCAACTGCTGTACAAAAGGTTGCAAAGATGAAATCATGAGATGTGGTTTCTGAACTAGTTCCTGCTTGGAAATTTCAAGAATGACTTGGCTAAGGTTTTCAATGGTAACCACCCTTCTACACTTGAACCTTTCAAGAAAATCAGTAAATTCATCTTCATCATCTGGAAGCTGATTCTTCCTCATAATATCTACAATGAACTCTTCCTCTACTGGGGATAGGTATTTTGTAAATGAATCAACAAACATGGAATCTGGAACTTGGTTGCCAAAGAGGCAGTAGCATAAAAAAGCTTTTGACAAAAAGGTGGGAAAATAGGAGACAGACACAAACCCTTTAACTAAAATTCTCCCCACAGCCTCCCACTCCTCAACAAAGTGGTCATGTCTAACAAAGGGAACCCTTTCTCTCTCTCCTATGGTCATGGAGATGGAAAATTCACTCCAGAATAAAGTGTACACTTCACAAATTACCCCAACACCCACACCTTGTTCAAACTCTCCCTTTTCATTAATCACTTTAAAATCAATATTACAGTTCATTACATTTGGGTCTTTAAAATGTTCAATCAATTCAGTTCTTATGCATGATCTGTGAACTGTGAGAACTCTCTCTGGAAGATCTCTTGATGAAGAGGGACATGGAGAATCCTGCTCTACAGAGCCTTCATCACGACTACAATTCTCTTCATTTGTAAGCCTTGGGTAACTGGTTTCATCAGCCACATTGCTATGCGATCCTTCTGCCTCGATTTCAGCCACACCATTTGAAAGAAGTGCTACCCGCCTAGATCTTATTTCATCCATAGTTAGTAAAACTGGGTTTTCTGGTGTTTCTGGGGTTTCTGTAGTACATGAATTCCCCCCATCGGCGATCCTAGAAAACTCATATTCTCTGTTCTGCTCACATCGAATGCATTCTTCACCTTCCAAATACGTACAGCTACATACTGAACAAACAACGCGCTTACCAGCACCTGATGCTACCTGCGAAGTATTCAGGTTGACTGACCGTTCAAAATTTTCCTCCTCTGCTTCAAGTTGTGGAAAGAATGTGTCTTGGTGCTGTGATCTTAGATAGAGGTAAGTTGTCGACGGATAGAGACCATTTTCCTTTAAATAACTTTCAATAGTTCCTTCACCAGGAAATCGAATAATGGCCGTTTGGGTTGTGTCGCAGATATCTAGGAGCATGTCGTCAACAGAGCCAGCGAAAGCACTTTTCCCGTCAGGGAAAAACAAAGTAGTGGCTTTTTGCTTAAGTTCTTCAACTGTGGGAGGTTCCGACGCAGTATAAGCAACGAACCGGTTTCCGCCACCGTTCTTCTGACGAACTGGAACAAAAACTTCTGACTTCTTGTCGTAATGAATCCAGCGAACTTGGATTCGATGTTCTTTATCGGTCTTTCTTTTCTTCCCTCTTGACTGACCTCTGATGCGGTCGAGCAATCCAGACAGTCGGCTTACTGTTCGTTGGTTTGGTTCACTGGTCGCTGCTTTAGAACTCGTAGAGGCAGATTCACCCTGACGTCTTATTTCCTCTCGGACAGTCTGCCTTATTATAGCATCCATCGTTTAAAAACGCCAAGCACTGCAAAACACAAACTAGAGGACAACTTTGCCGCCTTCCAAAATGGCGGGAGAAAAACACTCGCCTGTCTCAGTTCCCGTATGTTAAGTTCCAGTCTTTTTCGTCCAACCGAAAAATCACAACTGAACTGTGAAAAATCACAACTGAACTGTTTCAAAATCACAACTGAACTGTGAAAAATCACAACTGAACTGTTTCAAAAATCACAACTGAACTGTTTCAAAATCACAACTGAACTGTGAAAAATCACAACTGAACTGTTTCAAAAATCACAACTGAACTGTGAAAAATCATAACTGAACTGTTTCAAAAATCACAACTGAACTGTGAAAAATCACAACTGAACTGTTTCAAAAATCACAACTGAACTGTGAAAAATCACAACTGAACTGTTTCAAAAATCACAACTGAACTGTGAAAATTCACAACTGAACTGTGAAAATTCACAACTGAACTGTGAGCCTTCTGGGCCATCGTAAAAACGTAAGCAGCAAGACTGATAAAACCACAGAGGCTTCTTCGTCAATCGCACTACGCTGTCCAGATTTCTTTCTTACAAAGTTTACAGACTTCGGTTTTTTGTTTTAAATTCCAAGACGTCGCCGTTCTGTTGGCCAATCCGAATAATTGTCATGGTGTTAGCTGAGTAAATTCTTGACTTCGTTTGGTGGTCCCAGTTCAGACCATATGGCAAATGTGGATTGCGTGACAAACGGCCACTTGCAAAGTGTACAAAGTGGGTGAAGATGGCGGCGAGTGAAACTGTTTGCTCGTGCAAGTAACGTGGTTCGCACTGTCAGCCTAAATAAACATTTTTGGACGAAATTGAAGGATGTAGGAGGAAGGGGGTGTTGTTTAATTCTGCAAGAGGACAGAACTCGACGAACTGACAGAGCCGTGCGCGGGTCCTGCTATCATGGCATGTCTATGTAGATTAATGGAAAGTATTACCGCGTTCACAAAAGTTGTGCAAACACCTTTCCTCTTTACCTTTAAAATACATGTTTGTCGTTCGTACTTTTTGAATAGAAATGCACCGGTGATAGAGCTGGAATACAAAAAGGACAAAGGAGGCCTAGAGGGCATCAGATCTGAGATACGCGGTGTGAGTTTACATACGTATACACTCCTGTTGCCCTCTGCTAAACTATATAGACAATAAGATGGGCGCTTTCCAAAAATCGGACACTCAGAAGAGCTAAAATTTTCCTATATTTTACCTTGAGAATTCACAATTATTGACCTAGCGAACTTCCCATCAATAATTAGGCGGTATAAAATAGTTAGGCATTACGTATTGTAGCCTTATTTTGCGCATTTCAGAGGCAAAAATAAGAGCGAAGGTATGGACTGTCCACCGGGACAAAAAAAACTGTGTCTGTTGTAGAGAGAGGAGTTCACTGTGGATAGGTGACCGTTAGTGGACGTTCGACTGTAGAGTTAATATAGGTTTAAAAAAGAACCGGTAACAGGAGTGAATATGTACGTAAATTCTCAACACGTACCCATTTAAGACTAGTGCCTCCGAGACCTTCCTTTTCCATCCCAGTCACGTCCCTGGTGCATTTCTACACCAAAAACCTGGAGCAATATACCTGTATTTTAAAGTTCAGTAGGAAGGGTGTGTTTTTTTATTAACGGTGATAAAGTCGAAACTTTCTACAACAGCCACTTTGGGGACAGAGGAAAGTCGCCGTTATGGAGCGGTATCAGTAGGGGTGAAATATGACACCGATATTCTCTTGGGTTTCAACATTTTTATCTTAGTGTAACATGTAAATTCGTAACACGATCAAAAGATATGATCAATAAGACAGAAACCAAACAGAAATAGAGACCAAAGACCTGCGGCATGGATCAAGTTTCGTGACCATGTCCAATAAAAAATGGGGTTTTATAGACAGCGTTCGTCAGTCGTTGATTAACTGGCCGTTGTGAAGAGGTTTTTTTGGCAGTTGGGACGTGTTTTAGTGGCTGTTGCTGTTGTCGAGAGGTGGCCGTTCTAGAGAGATTAAAATAAGAGTGACCGTCCGCCGGAGTGAAAAAAAGTCGCCGTTGCAGAGAGGTGGTCCTTTGTGGAGAGATGGTTGTGCAGGATCGACTGTCGTTTCCATTTTTTCAACCAGAAATAGAGAAAACACCCTGCCTACACGAGGCGAGCAAGGCGCAGTTTGGATTCCCTGTCCACGCCCCCCCCCCCCCCCCGGGGGCGGGGGAGCTCGTCGTACCTTTTAGGGCTTAAAAAGGAAGTTTTAGTAGCCCTCAGGGTGTTCAGTCTCAAAAGGTCCAGAGCAGGAGCTTATGCTATGCCTTTTAGGGTATTGAGCCGAAAAAAATATGACGCGGGGAGATAATGTGTTATGTAAGAATTGGTATCTTTTAGAGGAGAAAAAACAGGATCTTGGTACCTCTTAGGGGATTTTAGGGGATCAAAATTTTTCAGGAGCACCCCCGTCCTTCTTATATGGATGTGTCCCTCCCCTCGAGGTCCACGTCGCCACCTTCACTCACTTTGCAAAACGTCAGATATCGACTTGTTTGGTACAGTGGCCGATTGTCACGCAATCCACATTTGCCTAATTGTCCTTACTGGGACCACCAAGTACTTACTCAACTAAGGCCATAGCAGTTATTCGGACTGGCCAACAGAACGGCGAAGTCTTGGAATTTTAAAAGAGTGCGAAGTCTGGAAACTTTGTAAGAAAGAAATCTGGACAGCGTAGTGCGATTGACGATGAAGCCTCTGTGGTTTTATCAGTCTTGCTGCTTACGTTTTGCAATTGGCGGACGCCTGTTGGAACACTCCAAGAAAAATGATGTCACAGTATATGTTTTATTCAGAGGTATGTGCCATATTAAGTGATAGGAAACGAACGATTCATCTATAAATCTGGTGGTAAAAGACAGGGGAACTGTATCCATAAGAATTGCAAGCACACGGCCGTAAGAAATACAAAGCTTGAATCATCTTGCTTATTCCACAAGTACAACGTTTCGACAGTTGATCATGAAGTTTCGTCAACTGCTCGCGCTTTGTTATCGGCATTACCTGGTCTCAGACCAGGATTTCAAGAAATGCTGCGATGAGACGGTTGTTTTTAAAGTGGAGTGTACCTGTTTACATGAAATGGTTGTGTTCGAATATTTACGCCAAACATGACGGATGCAACTGTAATCGATTGTTTACTCAAACTTCACGTTTCAAAATGTTTTTTTTTACTTGAAGTCAAGTTTGGTTGTGGCTATGGGTGTTCCACAAAAGTTAAAACTGCCGATATTGAACGAATAATGTGTGCTACAGTTGTAACCTTCAAAATGAAACATACAGAAGGCGGAAGGAAAATCAGGTTCGGGCGATATGCACGTGCCGGTGATCGAAATATATTTGCATAACATTAAAATGTACCAAAAGCAGCGTCTATTTTGATTTAACTGCAAATGTTTGCAAAAGTTAATCATGTGGTCAATCTAAAAGGAAAAAAAAAAAAACAGATTACAAGTATCCTTATTGAAGAAAAAGGTTTCCATTCGCTTATTTTTGTTCTTGATGAAGGTAGCTGGCCAAGTTCCATGTTGGTTTCGCGAATGACGAATTTACAAAAATGTACCACACGTTTATGTCTCTCGACGGGTTAGTTTTTTCGGGCCGTGGAAGAGACTTTCACACAACATAATATAGAGTATGGGCTTTCAGAAAAGTTTAGTTTCGACTTCAAATTCAATGTACCAGTGGGCTTTTGATGGTATTGAAATTAGCTAAAATTAGCCATTTCGCTCACGAGCTTCGATGAAGGTACTTTTATCGGCCTAAAATATTATTAAACTTGGAGCTTTTACTAATCAAATTAATGCTTTAGAAACAGCAAGACATGGACTATGAGCTACCCAAAGTATATTGGTAGATATCATCGCGTTGATCTGTACGAGCGAAAAGAAAATGCACAATTTTCGGCCATCTTCGGCGGCGTCAGGCAGCTAAAATGGCGATTTTCAAACTTTCCTCGATTTCGAAAAAACTAAAGCGCTTCAGGACCTTTAAATGGTATTTTCGAAAACAACTTACTACAGAGGTTATTTGGGCAAAATATGAAGAAATCGAAAATTTCGCGACTGTCATCTCATTCTCGGTATTTACAGGAACTGGCTCTTAGAAGGAAAGCTAACTTCCCAATCAGTATGTCTGTAATCAAGTAGTCTTAACCAAAACTGCAGGATTTTCCATGCACTGTTTGGTCAATATAGAGCTATTGACAGTTGATCCAATAAACCTCCCACTTGTAGTAAAAAACACTTAAAATACAGGAAATTCTTTATGCCTTGCCGGCGAAATATACTGCGAACATCGGAAGAACAGTCAAAAGCTAGAAGCACACACGTACACAACGATATGCGATTCTTCCAGTCGAGAGCCAACATCTTTCATAGCTATATTGGGCTAGTAACGTAAGGAAACGCGTTGTATACCCCCCAAAACCAAACAAACAAATATTGATGGATATAGCTATAGTGGGCGACAAAAGAAGTTGAGACACAAAATGACGCTTTTCGATATTTAACCTCTTATTCGATTTCGATCATTTACATCTAGCATAATTCTCTGATAGTCCCGTCCCCCCAACTCAATGTTGTGTAGATGCTGTGGTCTGTGAAGTCTGTGAAATAGAAAAATCAACATTGTTTGGGGGGGGGGGGAGAAGGCGGGGGGGGAGGGAGGAATGTTTCCAAGACGCCAGAAAATTACAGTTTCTAATCAAAGGAAGAGAAATACTGAGTATAGTGGGGTCTACGAAACTCCGACGTACCCTCGCTTAGCAACACTGACTCACTGGAAAAACAATCTCAAAGACCCACAAATGTTCGTTCATACTCATTCGTTATTCGTTATCTTTCTCTTGCAAATTTGTCTTTCCTGTGCCAAAATTACTCATTTTTCGTTCCAATTTTTGTTACGGAAATGTCAAGATTTCAAGATTTTAATTTTTTTCCCAAGTAGCGCTTTATAAATTTCAGAAATAAACATTTGGGAATAAAGTTCAATAAAACAATCCTAGAACAAAGTCATCTTTATGTCTGGGAGGAAGCCCGTCGGCAATTTTCAGTCATTTATTTAAGATTTCGAAACATTATTGAATACATCTCAGTTTACTCCAAACATAATATAAGAGATAAGAATGATGGATTCGCTAACTGCAAACCCTTCGCTAACTGCGAACCCTTCGCTAACTGCAAACCCTTCGCTAAATCTGTCAGTTTATCGTTGGTGGAGCCAGATCAGATCTCTTCATTTCTGGAAAACGCAACGCTGAACTAGACTTAATTCGTAATTTTGTTACTCGGTAAGTGTAATCTTAAAGTGTTTCTGTATTTTTGTAATAAACAGGATACACGTTGTCCATATATTGTTGTAACAAGCAGTTGAGGTTTTTTTAATGCTAACGGTGTTAATTGATGCATTGAAGAACTAAAAATACATTTTTTACGGTCTCTTTTTAATTCTTTGCAAGAAGTTGAAGGAGGAGAGGAAGGAGATTTTTCCCGTAGTCATTTCCATTCGTAATTAACTGTTTCCTTTGTGATGAAATTGCAGGAAATCAGAAAGGAAACTAATTGGTGGAAAAAAAGGCCGGAACATCCGAGAGCCAAAAAAATTACAATGGCTCTAATCTTGTTAAAAGCCCGATCCGAGAGAAATTCTAAATTCAATTAATTACTAGGCTGTCAAATTGATTCTTGCTGTTAGAGAGGGTTTTGCATAATGGTAGTTCACATATATTGTGATGAAAACACTTAACGTAGATTGAATGGACTTCAGTACATGGCTGATCGCAGCCTGATTAAAGTATTACTTTATTCATAAAGCAGCCGAATATACCTCGGTATTTCTCTGTCGCAATGCGCTTTAAAATTCACAGTTCGCAGCGGCGACTGAGAAGTGTTGAAGGTTTAGAGATTTGATTTTAAAAAATTTCAACAAAACAATTTTCAGGAAGAATTTGGAATGTACTTGAAAATGAAGCATTCAGGCCGTGTTGGAAGTAAAACTGAAGTTATGCTAATGAACTGAATGGAACACTCTGAAAAGGTAAGGAAATTCTCTTATTGATCGATCTCAGTTGGCCACTTTATGGCAAACATGTTAAAACCAGGAAAAAAAAAATGAAATACGACGTTCCCCGTTTGCGAACGAATCCTACAAGTTAATTTTGTTCTCGAGTTCAAAAACGTGCAGAAATTCGAGACATCACCAACGTCATTAATCAGAAACCGTAATTTCAAATGATACTGGTAACAGTAGCTAACAGTAGCCACCAAACTGCCAAGAAAAACAGAATGAACTGTATATATATATACCTGCTTTTTACAAATAAATTTGCTAGTTATTTGTTCTCCTGTACAGAAAAGTTAACATTGCCATAACAAAATTACAGTATTCCACCTGTAAAAGTCTCAAGAGCTTTGATTCACTGACCAATGAGAATGGAATAGACATATTACTGCGTTACGTCGGGCCAGCTGTTTTTCGCTGTTGCAAAATCATTATTGTTGTGACAAATGGATGTTCTGAAAAGCTTTGGGTAGAATAAATCTCTGCGTCTATCTACAGGATATCTCTCTATATATAACACTGTAAAATGGATTCGTTCGTAGCTTTATTTCGAGTTGTTAGTCAATGTCGAAGTGGTAGTCTCTTTAAGAAGCAATCAAATGAATTAAAATTTTGTTTCAGGTTTGAAACAGAATTCAAGATGGCATCTCTGTGGAATTGTGGTGTACTGAAAAAAAAAACCATTTAATTACTGCCCCTTTGACATTGACTGGCAGTTTTTCTAGACCACTTCCCTGAAAAAAAAAAATTAAAAACGGTGTTAATTTTAAAAATGAGAATTCACTTTAATATGATGCAAAATTTCATTCGGTCTAGTACAGTAAATTAAGAAGCATTTTCGACATCTTGATAGGGTCTTGATACGATCAGTGTATCCAGACGTTTCTAATTAAGATGTCTTAATATCAGTGATGCGGAGAGTGGCAAATCTCCAAATGAGAACTATTTTGCGATTTATTTCTATAGAAGCTTTGAGAGGCATTATGCCAACGTCTAAGTGAACTGTTTCGTAGCGGAGGAACACGCATTTCATTTTCTGACAGTTATCCAATAATCTCTCTAAGAATCGGACGAAACCCGCCTTGAACTCAGCAGTATAAAAAAAAAAAGAAAAAAAAAAAAAACTCGAAAGTCATTTTAATTTCCTTTTAGGTTTGCAGGAGTATTTTTCACGACTCTTAGCCTCCCATCTTAATTAAATATAATCAAAGTTATATTGTGCCGTCAAAAAACCGTTACTGTCAACTAATCAAGAAATGAAATCACACATGGTTTGACAGAACGACGGAAGTAGACGGAGTACGCTTTTGAAATTCAAGGGCTTAAAGATTTCATTGCAATTAAAGAAAGGAAAGAGACATGTTTCATGGAATGGTCGGCTCAACTAATAACAGGCCTCGGCCGCAGAGAAAGATAGTCTTATCGGGAGTAAATGGTGTGACGAAACTATTTTGCGTACATGTTCTCAATGGCAGTTATTCCAAGGTAAGTGGCACGTCTTCTGATTCAGGCCTGTGTTTCTACAGTAGCTTGATATTGCAAAGAGAAGTTACTTTTTGATTAATTTTAGGAGAAAAAGGTCACGATTAAAACAGAAAGAGCTGATATTTCAATTCTATCTGCTCATCATTATTCGTTGTGGCTGGTTACCACACCGATGCCCTGATTTCCAGAGGGTCGTTGTTGTTGTTTTTATTTGCATTACCTGACAGAGAGTAAGCCGCAATACCGAACCTCTGACTGCAAGGACATACTCGTCCTCCGCTCAGTTCACCGCTACTCGCCAAAAAAAAAATAATAATAAAATTCTTGACATCTCGGGCACTATCTGCACGTACTGTTTTGTGAAAACGTTACACATCAACAGGCCTACACAAAAGTTTATCGATCCTGTGGAAGTCCTCTTGCTTGCAGCGGCGAAATGATAGGCCAAATATAGCAGATCACAGGCTTTCGGAGAAAAAAAACCTACTCTTTTAAATTGCAGTCGCTTTTCAGGGGCAGAATAAAAAGAAACTCACAATTTCCCTTGTCGAAAATTACTTTGTGAATAAAGTGGAAACTTAAGTTAGTGACCGATAAACCTTCCGTCACAATTTCAAAATACTGAGTCCGATTCCAAACATTTTTCCTGATTAAATTTTCACCAAAAAAATCTGCTCTCTAATTTTTTTATATATCTTGTCTTGGCTGTTGGTTTGAATTTGAAATTTTTCTCAGGTTTAGGTCGTTTGACAGACTTTCAACCGCCGACGAGTCGAAACACGGCCCCCAGCAATTAGAAGATTTCGAGTTAGCTCAAGAGCCCAATATTCTTTGGGCATGTACTTCACAACTAATGTATATTCAGCTTGGTTTACGACTAGTCGACTAACCCTGCGAGCGTTTAATGAAGCCCTTTATGTAAACTTTCTTTTAATGCATAAACATTGTTCACCAGATACTAAACTAAATGGTCCAGTATGATGGCAACGTAGCATGGTATGAAATTACGAATGTGCGTGTAAGGTCCAGACTATTAGTTTCTGAGGCGATTTCACTCGAACTGGCATTTTATTCACGCGTGGGTTTCGTTTTCTTTATTTTCGCACATCCGGAGTTAAAAGTTCACACAAATTAATCCCCGGAGAGGAAATATTACGATATTTCTCACCCTCTTGCCAGAGGCGACGGACAAATAAGTATTTGCGCCTGTTGTTTCCCCTACTTAGCGAAAATAACACTGAACGTTTTAATTTTGACTACAAGGTCCGTACTTGCCCGTGTTTGTACCTGGTCGGACTTAATAAAATATAGCGACAATTTAGTTTATCAGCGAAAATTTATATAGTTATAAAGCCCTCCAAAATAACTGGGCAGTAGGAATTTTTATCGTTTTGATGACTAAACCGCCATGCTAAGATATATCTGCTGAATATTTGAAGTCATTCTTTAGATCGATATTTATTCCGTTTGGAGAGGTTTCATAGCTAGTGTACCAATAAGACCTGACGTCGCAGAAACTGCCAATGATATGTTTACGTTTCGTGGAGTAAATATTTAATGATGAATTTGGTAAAAAAGAGTCAGATCAGAGTGTCAGTTCTGAGGGTCAGTTCTGCGAAAATCTGGGCGTTCTTATGTAAAGATTACGTAATAACAATTCCCGTAGGGAACAATGTGAGGAATTGTTAAAATGATATGTGTTGTATAAGTAGAAAACCTTTGCCAATCACTGATATTCAATTTTGAAGTGGATTAGCAAGAAACCCCCTTCTCACCTGCAAGAAATTACCTATAGATAATGCTCAGCTCATTTAGATTTTTATGTACCGATAAATCAACATTAGGTCGTTGTGGTTCACGTTCGGATGAATGAATACTAACACACACACACAAATTAAGGCGCGGCTTCCGATTATATCATAAGCGGCTGCAAGTCAGAAAAGTAAAAAGAACTGTAAAAAAGAAAAATAAGACATCTTTAAGTCTTGATATCCCTTCGGTGCACTCTTTGTTCGCGAGAATAAGGTTCTGGTATTACAAGAGAGACTTCGTTTTACAAGACATTTCCGTCAGACGCCATTGTTGAACGGCTAGTGTGCTCTGGAAACGCCTTATGCAAAAAGTCACGTAACTCCATCCCACTCAGTTTCTGCCCGGTCCTCACTTGTGACGCAAGCATGCGCATAAGCATAAACATAAGACGTTTATGCGCTAGTGGGGACGACTAGGGCATAAGTATAAGCATAAGCGTGAGCCTAATGCTTATGCTTTTGTCGCTGTTATGTCCAGTAAGAACATGGTTGACATAAGCATAGTTCTCGCTGATTGGCTGAAAGTCTTTCGCTTGTGCTTATGCTTATGACAAACATGTCCCTACTGGACATAACAGCGACGTAAGCATAAGAAGAAAGCAAGGTTTTGGCATTCCTATGCTTGCGCGAGCTTATATATGCTTGTGTCCGGTCGTTTCCACTAGAGCTTCTTTTATGTTTATGCTTATGCTCATAGTTGCGTCGCAAGTGAGGACCCGGCTTTAACAGTCATAGGCCATCGTGACAGTGTCCGATTGCTCGAAAGTCAGAAAAAAAAAACTAGTATGAAAGATGAGCTTACTTTTCCTGTGAAAACTGAAATTATTAAACACGGTTGTCAACAAGTACTATGACTTGCTAGACAATTGCCTGGTAGATTAATGCTTTATCGTTCGTTTCCGGCGGCATCTCCAAATAATTTATTTCTCGCCATATAGTAACAGATAATATTATGTGGAAACCAAACTCAATAATTATTTGTTGAGAATTGTTAAGACTCTTTTGTTTTCGTGTGCCGCTTATAAATGTCTACCATGCTCGTGGATTACAGCTGCAGGGCAAATAGCGACGCTTCCGAAGTCTTTTCATTTTCCCTACACATTTTTCGTTTTCAGTTTCGATATCCTTTGTTTTTAATCTAAGAAAGATGTAGATCAAAATAAATAGTGACGTAAATAGCACTTTATTTTGATAACACTTGATTGCTCTAGATAACTTGACGGTCGAGGTCAGGCTGAGCTCATTTATGTTTTGATCGTTGAAATAAGACGCTAGCGTCGACCACTTGATGTAAATCAAGCCTCCAGTGACTCCAGTCGTGCCGAAAATCAGGCGTTTTTCAAATCAGAGTCGAAATTAGGATAATTTAAACACTAGTCCGAATATTTTTCACTCTAAGTTCTAATCACTAAACGATACTTGTAAAAATAAAGCAAAAAGTAAAATGGATTGAATGAGGCAAAATTTCATTTTGGCAAAACGTCTCTCGTTATATTTGTTGCTTTAGCTTTTCGTTGTTCTTGTGTGTTCTTTATACGACTTAGCAGAGAAAGAAATGGGAAATTGTGCGTAAAAAAAAAATCCATGAAGTAAAAAGGAACATAGCTCTTAGGTTGACATGCTGTTGTTTACTCTTTTTTTTTGGGTGTAAATTGTTTCTAACTCTGCCTCTGTGTTGTTTGGAATTCAATGCAACCTTTAATTTTTCTTATACAATGGTTCATTTATTTCTATTGTATTTCTACTGAATAATAATTGGAAATTATTTTTATGCGGCAAATTAAAATTACCTGCTTCATAGAACAACATAAGAGCCATTCTAGCCGTACGTGATACAAAGGTCATCAATTGTCAAGCATCTTAAACACGCTTAAACATTTCAATGCATTGTTCCTGCTGAGAATGGAACTTAAATTGTTTTCATTATTTATGGCCACAGTAGGCGGTGTGTTCCCACATCAGATTAAAAATCTATTATTCATTCATTTTCTAGAGATTGTTATTTGTGAAAGAAACCCTTTATTTTGCTTAAAAACCATAAGAAAATCCATTTAGTTTGCGATTACCGTTTTAAAAGTGCGTCCATGTCCGACACAGGCCCAAAAACGAGCAGATTGTAAGATGTAAGAGGAAGAGCTTAGTTCTTAAACGAGCTATGACGTAATTCACCGTTACAAAACGTCATTAAAATTCTCAGCTAAAATCAGTATTTATATTTCATGACCCTCGGGGATAAATAGTCAAAACAACACAGCAAAGTCGACCTGATTGAATTAATATTCCGTATGCTATTGTTTGCCGTTATTTTACGAGGTCGTTATCGGTAAATTGTGAATATACAATCAGGACGAAAGCATACTGTCTTGTGATTGATCGAAGAAAGATAAGGTAAGTAAGTAAGTTACTTGTTCGGTGTCAGTCAGGCACTCTTCTGAGGCGTAGCATTGGTCGTTACAATTATCTGTTGTCGAAGCCAAGCGTGAATATACATGTATGGCGGTGACATGGAATTGAATCAAACTTTAGGCTTATTGATAATCGCATTTTCACCAAGCAAGGATTTTAATTTTTTTTTTTTTTTTTTTTTGATTTATCATTTCAACAAGCACGGTACAGGCAAAGGATAGGTGTTGTCACGTCTACAGCGTTATATATGTTCGTCTTCAATGAGATCTTCAATTAGCAGTCAGACACGACCGTTTTAACAATAAATGAGTCAGTTTCAGCCTGTATTGGTGGACGTACTCCCTTGGTGCTGAAGCTAGTTGAAACTGTCATACATAATGCGAAAAACAAAGACTATATCGATCGATACAAACAATAAAGCGCAAACATGTGATCAGAATTTAGAGATCAACGATCTCGATCACGGTAGCCACTTGACTAACGAAAACAAATTCAAATAATATCTTTTGTTTCTGAACGATACTTAGCGTCAAAAATCGCATACGAGCTTCAGTCCGAGCCGCCTAAGACAAGACAAGATTACAATTGTAAGAAACTTGATATCATAAGAAACATTCAGGAAACGAAATGGACAGCAGATACCGTGCATACTCGAAATCGTTTTAATCGATATACTCTACTGCCCTTACACTGTGTGTTGTCGTCCTAAACAGCCTAATGTCTGCATTCTTTTGTAACAAATTGCGGTTTGACTAAAAAAAATTAATTATCTCCAGCAGAACTCCGGATGTTGCATGATAATCTGTGAGGAAAATGCTAACCAAACGGATAAATAGTGTACAGGTATTGACAGCTTACTGAATGGGGCTTTTATAACAATACCTCGAGCAATGTAAAACATGTTTATATCTTCGGTAGCCTAAAAGTTTATTTATATCTTTTATTTGTCTTTCCAGTGAGCCAACTGGCAAAATGCATTATCTTCCCTTGTGACCGCACCATCGAGATATCAGAACAGCCGTTCTTTAACTGGATCCATTCGAACCGCTCATGGCGTCACAAGCAAATTTTCACAGGTGGACTACAACGGAGAAATCAATTTTAGCAACGACGCTTGGAATCATAATTATCTTTGGAGTTTGCGGAAACTTGCTCGTTATTATCGCTATTCTCCGATTCAAACGACTCCGTCACTCTGTAAACAGCTATTTGATATTAAATCTGGCGATAAGTGACTTCCTAACAGCTTTCCTTCTCATGCCGTACCATATGGCTACCGTGCTAGACCTTAGCATCATCGCAGACGATGGATTACTTTGCAAAGTCGGAGGAATCTTATCATATCCGTTCTACATTTCTTCCACTGTAACACTGGTCATGTTGGCCATCGAAAGACACATTGCTGTGAGCGATCCACTAAGGTACATAAGTCGTGTCACCGCGAAAACGATCGCCATCATGGTTGCTTACTCTTGGCTTCAGAGCGTCTTGTTCGTCTTACTCTTCGCCTTCTTGGGCAATATAGAGTTTTCTACACAAAGTTTAGACTGTGGTGTGGTCTGGGAAGGCACTCCGTTGTGGCTCAGTGTTTTTGCGTTATTTATGATCATTATTTTGCCATTTTTAATTCTGCTGATAATGAGTCTGCGAGTTATGGTCATCGCTTTGAGGCAGAAGAGAAGAATAGACATCGAAAGATTTGGTGTTAACCGAACAAACAGAAAAAAGAGCATATTTCCAGGTTAGTCTTTTCTTTTCCAATGAATAAATATCGCTTATAAATAATCTCTCGGGCGGGATAGTTTGTTTGATAAACATCGTGTGTATGTTTGCCATTTCCTGTAAATTGTCCCTGAGTGAAACCGTTACGTCTGTTAAACAATCATGTGTGCTTACGGAGATAGAAGTGTGCAACCAAATTAACCTTTGTGTACATTTTGCCCAGTAAAATGTACAAAAATGTAAGTTAAAAAGCTGTTAAAACTATATAGTATTACACTGAACGTTCTGAACTGAACTGGGTGTCCTTACAGCTAAGGCGTGAATGATACGTAACGCCAACCCATAGGGAACAATGTGAGTTGAAATGATTGAACTTGTTTACTTAGTTCATGATGGAAGCGTGCTTTCATCCCCATCACGCTTGCAAGCCGAACTTCAAGTTCAAACAATTTCAGTCATCATTATTTATCTTATGTTAGTGTAGGAAAAGGTAGTTAAAATTTTGAAAATGACGAAAACAAATTTAGAATAACATTCTCGTGATTTGCTTTCATTGTTTTCAGTTGTGCACATTAATTATGATAATGTGTATGAACTTTGTATCATATTCCACGTTGAAGTGCATTTGCTTAGACCTGTTTAGTATTAGATCGCAGAAGACGTCAAAATGTGGTAAGAATACCAGTGACACACTCAGCTTAAGGTTCGTGTGCCGCTTTTCTCTTAACCTCCTTGACTTCACTAAATTTGTGATCTATTGCACAGACAGACGCACAGCAGCATGCATGGAATCTATTAGTTTTGTTGATCTAAAAAGCAATGTCGGGCCATGAAGTGCCCCATGAAATGCCTGCCTGTGGTGCATCATGGTAGTTGCATTCAATGTGACATGCCTTTGGCCTAGGGAAAGCCGTTACCATGACAACATGGAGGGAACATTTTGAAACACAAATAACAATATTTTTCGATTATCATTAGGCGGGTTTTGCATTTTGGAGTGTCAAACTCATCCCGAATATCTCAGTAATCCCGGCGATTTCTGAAGATTTCAATTCTGATCCGAAGTTTTACGAATATAGGACCCGAAGACGTTCCAAGAAACATAACATAGCGATAAGAGTTCCGACGACAATCGAAGATCTCCCAATGTCTTGGTAGTCAGTTTTATTTCTCTATGTATATTTATGTAGAAAGTGAAAGAGCAATCTGTAAATTTCTGCAAATCCCTGAATAGAACTCATACAGTAGCTCACACTATTTCCTCGTTGTCTTGCAGGTCTCGAGGGCAAGGCTACCGTCGCCATATTAGTTGTGATTTTTGTTTTCCTCATTCTATGGATACCATTCCTAATCACTCGTGGACTTATGGCGGTTACCCAGATTAGCATGCCGCCAATAGTGACCACTCTAGTTGTATGGATTTTGCATTTAAACTCTGTCCTAAACGTCGTCATCTACACACTGCGCAGGTCTGACTACAGACGAGCATTTGTGGCCGTCATGCGCTGTATATCGTTATCAAGATCACGTGACATTGAGCGTACTGCGACGTTAGGAACCGATTTCGAGCTCAGTGTTCGAGGGGTCAATTCAGAACGCAAATCTGTGGTGATAGCAGATATAAAGAGCTCTGCTTCTACAATAGCGGACGTTGGGTAAAGGAACATACCTACAATTCTGTGAAGTATGACCACGGGCTCCTTTCTTGAAAGTCCCGGTAAATAACGTTAACAGTCACGAAAAGCTGTTTTTTGTTTGCCGCGTTTACGTTCAAGATCTAGATATTAATAGTTTTGAAATTGAAACGATAAAAATATCAGAAAACGAAACAGAATGGACTGGTTTTAGCTAAAACCCGCACCACTATTCCGTTTTTTCAGTCAATGCAAATTAGAAAGAAATTGTTTTACTTTCCAAGATTAACACTTTGACACTGTTTAAGCAAGTAGGTCGTTAGATTATAAGACGACGACTCTAAGATGTCTAATAAAAAAAAAGTGAATGAACATTTTACTTCCTGTCAATGTGCTATCAATTTTCTCTCTTGTAAACTCCTCCAGCCTCTTTCGTAGACTCCCTCTTTAAGTTTAATATTTAATTAACCCGATCCCTTTCTATTACATGTACGTCCACTCACTTTGTCTCTTTCACTCTAATTTCGTGCGGTGAGGTGTAAAAATCATCCCGTTAAAGTGATAGTCTCTCAGCTAGCTTTTTTGAAATAATAACCTTTTCTTCCGTTTTTTCCTCATGTCACCTCATCCAGGAGAGTGGGCTCGATACCCCTCCTAACACAGCCGTTGTTAAAAGACGAAGACACACTATATGTGAGTTTGTTTAGGGAAGGTGAAAAAGAAATTGTTAAAGAAATACTAAAATGTAGTTTAGTTAACTGCGAAGATATTTTCAAAGATGGCTTTTAAAAAAATCGATACGTACATCTGAAAAACTTCCGTCAGATCAGATGGAATAACGTCTAAATTGAATCATGAAGAGTTTCATACGTCATCACACAGGGCTGGATCCAGTATTTTTCAAAAGTGGGGGGTGGCTTGTACCTTGAGGGCTCCCAAAACGACCAAAATGTTGCAATTTGAGATTTAGAACCTAATTGAAAACTGCCAACAATAATGGAACTCTACGATGTTAATTAATTGCTTCCCTTCCCCCGTTAAAATCCTTACCCTCCATGAGAGGTGATGACTGGGACTACTAAAAATGTCTTACCTGATCAAAGTACCTAGCTCCAGAAGACCTTTTTTTCAATAAAATGTCATCCGATGGTAATAATAATGTCCTTTGTTGAGAAGAGAGTGGCAAATGACCTAACTTTGTTAAATACATTACTGCGCTCATGCTGTCGTGAGTCCATCACTAGCAGCGTGCAACTCCCATACTAAGCTTATGTTACGGCATTTTTACAGACCGGTCTATTTTCAGGCTTCTTTTCCTGCGAAATAGGTCAATTCCGGTCTACCTGAGTCTTTGTCGTCCTTCTCTTTCCAGGTGCATTCTTTCCAGTTCATGTGCGAGGAAAGCTGAGGTGATCCTGAAGTTCCACTGTCACCTTTCTCTCCTCGCTGTCCTTTTAGACCGGCAGGACCCTGGGCTCCAGACTGTCCCTTATCTCCTTTCTATTTTGCCTCCACTACACATCCGGACACACTAGACAGTGATTAAATTGGGTGCGTTGGCCAGCCAAGCCATCGTCCCGTTTATTCCATCTCAGCATATAATACAAGCTATGAATAAAAAGACAATTGGTAAGTGCACCAAAGCCGGACACGAAAACCCTAAAACCAGCAAGTGGAGAAAATTGGGAACGTGTGCCCCCGACCAAGGCAGTGGTACAACCCTCGGGGTTTTAGGGTATCCTTGGTTAACATCAGTACCGTAGAATAATAAACCTAAGGCTCTATACAGCGATATAATAGCAATAAGAGAACTAAATAAACGTACAACAGTGGATTACAACTGATGATATTATTAAAAGAAAACCAAACTTAACCTAAACACGGCAAAGGCTGGCCATAGAATGTCTCACCTCGCCAACTGTCACCGATTACAAACTCAAATCCCACTATAGACTGCGCACCTCAAACTCGTACCCAGCCCTCTGGTCCGTGCCGGCAAAATAGTAATTTATGCTAATTTAAGATCATCACAAATTACATTTTCTTCTGCACCAGTTGGACCCTGGGATCCAGTCTTTCCCGGGCTGCCCTGGTCTCCTTTCGCTCCGTCACGTCCATCACGGCCAGGTGCCCCAGGGGAACCCGGCATGCCATGCATACCGGGGATACCATTTGTTCCTGGTTGTCCACCGTAGCACACTGAGACCTGTGTCAGAAGAAAAACTCATCACAGTAAGTTCTGTGAAGGTGCAAGCTATAATAAAGTGACAGGAAAAGTCTTGATGTACTTTAAATCCTCAAATTAGCGCCTGGGGTGCTTATTTCAAGTTTAGGAGAAGGCGGAGGGCGCTTATTCGAGGGGGGCGCTTAATCGACTGAGGGCGCTCGTTTCATTTTTCCCAAATCGTAACCTGGCACTGCGCGTAACTGAACAACATAAGCTGTTTATCGACACAAAAAGCTGATCCTAAAGTTTACATCGCGGCACCGATAGTATTTGAAATTTTTTTTTTCTATATAAGCTTAACGTGTTCGCAAACTGACACAAGAAATTGTAGGATGCAACTTCGAAGAAAACTGAAAAACTTGTTTCCTGTGTTGTTAAGTTGAAAATTACTAATGACTGTATAAAAAAGGCTGGACGAGAGTGATTAAACACGACGAAAACTATACAAAAATGTACCTCCTTTGTTTTCTAATTACTCGTCCACAAAATGGGGCCATGGGAACGGCGCGCTAGGTCTTCGTCAATTTATCAGAGAACAATTTCCAGAACAATTATTTTTAGCAGCGATAATAATCATCTGTACTATATCTCGTTCATTTTTTCTTTCCTTTTTCTTCTTTCTTTACGCACACACTATATAGGGAGCTAGGCACTTTGATATCACATGGTTTGCTGCTGACATTTTTGACGGTCCCAGAAGCCAGGGTTATCAGGACAAAAATCAGTGCAAAAAAGATGATCAGCGAGCTCAGTAGTAAACAACGCGATCCTTTTGATATCGTTTAACTTGCAGCCGATAAAAAGGTAAGAGAAGTGTCAAAAAAAAATAATAGTAATAAATGGTCAGCAGCATTTAACGGTGCCATTGCGATATTGGTTTCTTTTGATGGCTTTACTCTGTTGGAGGCTACAGAAATGTATTAAGTTGTTGATTTAACCGCCAATAACAAAATAAAACTGTGACGTAACACATACATTGTTCTATAAGTTCCATTTAAGCTTTCGTTATTTTTTCATGTAGTAGTACAGAAAGAGATGCTGAGTACTAGTGGCTGTCGAGAGCTGTTGTAAGGGTTAAGAGCGATCATATGTGTTTCCGCGTTGCTTTTCTTTGAGCATGAATTGGAGTATCGGGCAAGTCTATTAGAGACTTAACAAGATTAAACGTAGAACTTGTGAAACTTACCAGAGAATGTCGAGGAAAAGGTTGTTGTTATTCATCGTGGTAGATGCATTAATAAAGTGTATTATCGTTTGTCTCACGATGTAGTCACTTGAGATGTAGATCGCGACGTTTCGACTGCTTACTGCTAGTCTTCTTCAGGCGATAAGGTCGACTGATTGCACGGTATCATTTATATCACAAAGGTCGGCTGTGATTGGGGCATTTCGATCCTCCTATTGTTCCATTGTTCCGGCGAGTAGCTGTTCCCTCAGTGGTCCGCTGTTGTACCGTTCTCCTGTTGTTGTGTTTCTTGATCGTGGGTATCCATGCTTCAGGAATTTCAATTCCACTGTCCCTGTTGATGTTGTTAGGGTGAAGTCTTATGTGAATAGCTTCCTTGACCCTACGTGTGTACCAGTGAGGATCTCGATCAATAAACTTGACCTCATTCCAGATAGGATAGTGGCCGGTCCCGTGGGTGTGTTCAGAAACGGCGGAGGTCTGGGTACGGGCGAGTCGTATATCCCTGTCGTGTTCTTTGATCCTCTCCTGCATAGATCTCCCTGTTTCCCCGATGTAGACTTTGCCGCACTCACAGGGAATCCTGTAGACAACACCATCTTGTTTAGCCGGGTTGACGGTGTCCTTTGGTCGCACTAAGTGTGACCGAAGTGTCGTGTCGGACTTAAAGACGGTGCGAATGCCTTGTTGTTCTAGGCAGCGGCGGAGAGGTAAAAGGTAAAACGGCGGTGGATTTAAATTCCGCGACAGGCTCTCTTCTTGGGGTTGTTCGTGCCTTTGTGATCTTCTGTACAAAAGAGGAGGGATATCCGTTAGAAACAGGTACAGATGACAGATGTTTCTTCTCTCCAGCGATTACTGATGGTTTGGTGACGAGACGTTTAGCCCGGTCGTACAGACACTTCACAATACCGCGCTTTACTGACTGAGGGTGGTGTGAATCATACGCTAGGTACTGATCAGTATGTGTTGGTTTCCTGTAGACGCTGGTGGTAAGGCGGCCATCCGGTTCTCTGTAAACTGACGTGTCGAGAAAGGCGATCTTGTTGTTGTTCTCGATCTCCATGGTGAAACGGATTGATGGTTGGAGGATCGAAATGCACCAATCACAGCCGACCTTTGTGATATAAATGATACCGTGCAATCAGTCGACCTTATCGCCTGAAGAAGACTAGCAGTAAGCAGTCGAAACGTCGCGATCTACATCTTAAGTGACTACATCGTGAGACAAACGATAATACACTTTATTATTACCAGAGAATGAGGATTAGGCGAGAAAGAAATATTGCTTCCTTAAATCTTTTCAGTTTCAACTTGACTAACCCAAGCAAGAGAAAATAATGCCTTTGCAGTTAGTAAAGTTGGTCGATAAAGTGCTTACCTTCCTTAAGTGTGGCAATATATCAGAACTTTTACAAGTTTTACTGTTGATGAAGCTGCATGTGAAAACACGTTTACTAGCTAACTACGTCATGCAAGGGTGGAACGTCGAGCACTCTCATTGGTCAGAACATTTTCTAAATTGATTACTGACGTAAGTGTGACATTAATGTAAATTTGTTCTGTTTTCACAAGTTTCACGTTAAATCGAGTTTTAGAACCGTCTACGTGTTGTCAACCAAAATAACACATTTGAAAAATGCGCAATGACGATGAGCCAACCTTCTCTACTTTTTGAGTTACAGGCGCCTTGAGAAGGCATCTAAAAATGATGTAGACTATTACCTAAAACCTTTTAAAATAATGATAACGATCCCTTTTCTTGGATTGTTGTTATTTTAAGGCTCAGTTTCCTAAAAAACTTACATTTTTATCCATTTAAAGTTTATTTTCTTAATAATAAGAACGCGTTTTAAGTTATAAACTCAAGCCGTCAATCTGAACCTATTATTCAGACAATTATTGGTACTAACATAACTTAGTTTCTAAATTATATTCTTTCTTTCTGCCAAAAATGCAGATACAACATCTTGAAATCACTTTAGAACAAAAAACCCTGTAATCAGTAAGCAAAGTGTTTTAAAAAGAACGAGTAGGATAGGAAAATGACAACACAAAAATTAATCTGGTTGAGACAGTTCCGATTCTCCGATGATTATAACTCTATTTCTGTTTTCGTGTCTTCTTTGGTCGCATACAAAGCATCCAAATTCAACAATGAAGAGGAAGGTTTTCTTTGAAGCGCAAAGAAGAATCGATTTTTAAACACTTGCACCAATCTTTCTTTTTACACATGGGCAGTTACTCTCCTTCAGAGCCATGAAAACTGTAGATTAGATTTTAGTACGTCCAAGGGCTTCTCCTGGACGCAATTGGAACGCCTGGCTCAGTGGGGGCAGAAGGGACTGGAGGAATTTTGTTATTGGCCTGCGCTCTAAAATGGACTAGACAGGCTTCAGATCAGATCAGATTTAGAGCGAAAAAAGCGAGTTCAGTGGGATAATTTTGCTTTTCACAAAAAGTATATCGTTCACCAAACATATTACCGCCAAATCATCGGATAACATCAATAGAACTGATCTCGTTTTACCTTGAAATATAACGAGAGTACGATTTTAATCCCACTTTGTATTAAGCCTTGCTGCTTGAAATAATAAAAGCAACTTTTAAAGAAGCGTTGATGCTTAGCTGATGAGCGCAAAATGTAGTTTTATTTGAAACCTTTGATTCTTTTAGTATTATTTTTTTGGTTGTTTGTTCCACAAAGACAAAAGCTTAAAGACACTGATATATTATGCCGTTTTGGGGAAAATAAAAGCTTAAAAATTAAAAACTCTAGCTAGACATGCAGTTAATTAAATCACTTACCTTTGAAGCAACTAAGCGTCTGTGTCGTCTGAATGGAATAAAAAGCTAAACAAGGAAAAGAAGAACGAGTGTTAGATTTCGCAATTTTAAAACAAGGAAAGAATCTAAAATATTACTATCAATTTACATCTCACACTTATACAGTCCTTTCTCCTCGACGTTCAGAACTAAAATGATTTCCTTGTTTGTTAGTCAGGCAAACTATTTTGCTTTGTTTATTGGTGTAAGGTTCGCTTAAGAACAAGTTTGTGGAACGGCAAACATAGTTCAATTATAATTTTCATTTTCACAAGCAATGCTATTCGCTAAAACTGTTTGCTTCTTGCCATTTGTCCAATGAGAAGACGTGTTATGTTTTCACATTTGCTCAGTCTGTTTACTTGTTCATATTCTTTTACGAATGAGTGCGAGTCGCAATTGTTCCTGTTTTATTTTTTTGTTGCAACTCCACGTAGTTTTTTCAGCCCAAAGGCAACATTTACTTACTTTTACTGTTGTGTTTACACTCCGAAACGAGTCCTTAGTAATATAATGGTTCTAGCACATGTACCTGTGATGGAACAAGGTCCAAATTCAGACTCTGAACAATGCAACTTCCATCTGTTTTAATTAATCTCTAAAATAAAATAAAGTCAAGCTGCGCAGAGTGTGAAGCTACTTTTATGCCTAGGCATCAGTTAATACAATTAATACGCAAAGTTTGTTAAATGAAATTAGGAAAATTGAAGGAAGGTGACTTCTTGTCGCAAAGTTTAAATCAAGACGAGTGTGTTATTATAGAGGTAGAACTACTTTGCCTTAAATCTCGGCTCAAGTGTGTGCACTGTTTACCGGAAAAGTTGAGTTTAGTGTACTTAACTGATAAATTGTTTTCCACCTGTTGAATGAGTTAAAATAAGACTAAGCTTGGTAGGTGAATCGTAGACTTATATAGTTTGCGCAATTTTGAAGTCTTGGATAAGAGTTCTGGAAAGTCAGTCAGTTATCAACTTATTTTTCGACGATTTCTCAGCTATCGGTTAAAATTTCAGCTTATTTCTCAGCCATATATGAATAAATTTTTAAAGATTACTAATCGAAGCTATTAATTAATGAGCGGGTCCTTTCTTTAGTAGTTGTTACAGACCTACTCAATAATGTGAACGATAAGTATATTTGACAAAATTAAAGTTAATTACGTCGGAAGCATACGTTTCAATTCTGCAGCAAAAATAACTTTAACACTCTGAAGACGTTGAAGGAGAATCCTTAACATGTAAAATAAATACATACATGTATGTGAACATAACTTTACTCTTTTTGAAATATTAGAAATCTATAGCTGACGGCCGCTAAATCATGTAGCATAAAAGTGCACTCGTCGCCTGTTTTCGCAAAATGCTGTCTGCAAATCAATTTATTTATATTTTCAGAATCGTTAGCACGAATTTAGAGTGTTTTTTCCCCCCTTTTCTGGTGACGTACTATTTTAGCGACATGCAGGCTTCTCAGTTAACACTAGATCATTTACCTTTGGGTTGATTTAGTCTCTGGGTCTCGTCTTATGAGCGTGCACAGAAAGCTAAACAGTAGAACAAAATAACTGACGTTAGGTTTATCGTTAACACCAGTAAAAAAAAAATTAAATCAAAAAATAGTAATAGAATTGAAACTTAGATCGCTGATTTCTCCGAGCTAGGAAACTAAGTTCTAAATCAATTAACACTCAGCGAATTTTCCAACCACACTTTTTCTCTCTTCCTCGGTTTGTTTAGCGTGGTTCTCGTCAGAACAAGTCTGTGAAACACCCAATGTGTTAGGTACATTTTTAGTTATTTTTCTAACACGCAATGCTATTAGCCATCTATGCACGACGGTTTGTTTAGCCGTGGATTTGTCCAATAGGATGAAGCTTTTTATTCTGTCAATTGCTGTAAGGCAATTTCAAACAAACCAAAGGCGTGAATCACTCTTTATCTTTTTTTGACGATAAACAAAAAATAATTGAGTCGCTGTTTAAAATAAATCGCTGCCCAAAAGTTAACGCCAGCTCAGTTGATATTTACTCAGAAATACAATGCATTAATTCCATCCGTAGGAATACTTCTTCTACAAAATCCGAGTCCAAAAACTTGATATTATGGAGGTAATCTAATTATCCGCTCACCTTCAAGTGTGTTAATATTGGGTCTTTAACGGCATAAAAATATATTCCTGGCATAGTTGTACTAGAATTAGATTTGAAAACAGATCTGCTGACCAAAAACAAACACAAACACAGTCACCTCATTGCACTGTGGATGAGGAACAGTTACCCACCACACAGTTCTGTTCCATTTTTCTTGTAGATTGATATTTCTTCAAAGAAATAATAGAGATCCAGAATATTCTCACAAATTTGATCGCAACAATCTAGCAAACACAGATACTCGCTAGTGCAGTCACTGGTGACTGTAAACATTTTTTCACAAATTTCTGTTCCGTCGCGATCAGTATTTCGGTTCTGGTGCTTCGCGTCTTGTTCGATACCAATGGAAATAGAACAGAAAACACTAAAAGCTTCGCTACTAAAAAATCAGTTCCCCTACTTAACTGGATTTGATGATAGAAATCACTTGCAGATCTATGTTATCATTGAAGAATTATATTTTTTTGCATTGCAAAGTGAATGAATTCAAGCAAATCTCGATTAATAGTGTGTGCATTCGTGTAAACATACACTTAAGATATGCTGTGGAATGGTGTAAGAACTTTTTCACTTTATTTGAATTCGAAGCGGGTGACATCGAGAAGGCGAAATATAATTGCTTGAACGCGACCGTACCTGTATCTGCTACCTGAAGTTTTGGACACATCGAACCGCCCACCTGAAATGGTGATCTTCATATCCAAACCTTAAAGAAGAATCTGATCTTGTCTCTACCTTTTCACCGTTGAACACAAACCCATCGTTTTGAATAACTTAAGTTCACTACTGACATTTCTGGCAAAATTGTTTGCGATAACTCTGTCCATAATCCAATGAAAGATGGGTTTTTTTCGTTTTGTGTACTTTTTTCACACCAAAACGTCAAGTTACTTGAAAATCGAAACTAGTAGTGAACAATGGACAACAATAAAATGCGTTTAGACCCTATTTTAGCCATTTCCTTGCTCCTTATGATTAAACAACTTTTTGTTTTGTGCGTTTGTCATCGTCAAGAATGAGATGTTATCATAAAAGTAATAATCGATACAACTGAGCAAACATTCGTCGGATCAGACGGAATAACGTCAGAATTGAACCATGAAGAGTTTCATACTTCATCAAAGCAAGTACTGACCAAAATAAATACTACCCTCTTACTAACCGAACTCGAGGGCCCCCCTGGGGAGGACGTGGTAGAAAGGACCGAGCGCAGCGAGTTCCGTACAAAAACGACCGGGGCCAATATTCCACAGTACGGCTCGAGCAAGCTAGGTTAGTAAGTCGAGATTGAATAATCGATTTTCGCCTTTGGAACGCGAGTTTTAATGAAAATAACTGCCTTTCACAGGCTAACATTGTTATCCTTTCATTGAATATCACATTTCGAGCAAAACAAATTCGAGCGTCGAGTTTAGCAGAAATATGGCGCTACGAACCTCTACGATCTCCCACCGCTGACCGCTACGAAGTCAAAACGTAGGACATGCAGATTCGTTTTCCCACGGGCTTCGACATGATGTGACATCGTTTGGATATGTTTTTGAGTATCTATCTTTCTTTCTCATACAACCAGGCACAGTTTTCAACGAATGTGCCAAAGGGTTGTTTTCGAAGAATCTTGCAGGATTTTGAACGGTTTCCGAAAGGTTTTAAGCCAATAAAATGCACATGAGACTCCCATATGTAAAGGACGGGGGTGCTCGTGGCACCTTGTAGGGTTTAAAAACGCGGTTTTGGTACCTCTTAGCGTGTTCAGCTTAAAAATATTAACATTTGCAGTACCTTCTAGGGTATTTGAGCCGACAAAATGCGACGAGAGATAGTGTGTTGTTTCAGAATTGGTACCTTTTAGGGGTGAAAAAATTTCAAGCTACGCCCACAAAACAGGATTTTGGTACTTCTTAGGTTTTTTTCTTTTTTTGTTTTTTTTCAAAATTTCCAACAAGCGCCCCCGTCCTTTTTATATGGGAGTCTCTCCCCGGGAGACAACTGCAGAAAGGCAATTGCCTCGGTGAGATTAGTTTCAAGAAGATCACCTCCAGGCCCAGTTCAGAGGGATGTAGCTGGTTGACAATCAAGTTATCGGTTATCGAATTAGAACACAGAATGGTCGTAGTCGTAGTCACGTGGCAAATGCGTTCGAGAAGTTGAAGAAACTTTAACAAGAATAAAACGTTGGACAAATGAATGTTATTATTTTCGGTTTTATTCAGTAACCTGAACTAACTTATGCACCAGCTCAAGTGTGCTTGTTTCAAATTGTAATTCTTATCTCAAACTATAATTAGCCCTTATTTTCACAGCCAAGTAAATGTGGTCCCCATCTGTTTCCAGGCTTTTTTGTAGATCTGCAAGAGGAACAGTAAGTAGCATTAATTTTGCATTTTATAAGGCGCCGCGCATTACAATGGCTCAGAGTAACACATCGGTTTATTGATTAAGATATTTGGGTATATATAGGTAGTTGCTAAGACACGAGACAATGTGACGATATGGATGCCAGAATAACGACCGCTCAACTCAACAACGGCTGGGAATTTATGCCGTACCAATGTTGTAGCATTACTTGATAAACGCTAATACTATTGATCCGTTAAAGCTTAGCTGATGGAAAAGTGCTGAAAACTATTTCCAGCCTCCTTAAGTAGCCGTTCCTTTGATCTACGTGAACGTTACATCAGAATATCGATTTCGGATAACAATTTTGCCTTTGAAAATCGACATTGTCATGACAAAAATAAACAAAAACTTGAAATCAGAAAACCTTCAATTTTGGGAGATCCAGTATTACACTGTGATAAAACACTCCGGACATATGAGAACACTCGAGAAATGTAGAAATGTTTTCTACATTACCCTCGCGTTCTCAAATGCCCGTCGTGGTTTATCACAGTGTAATACACGGCTTAGGCTTCTTTATTTGTTTTAAAATGAAGTAAATTTTGAGCCGGACATGCTGGCAATAAAGCCTCGTAAAACACACATAACTTCTTGCAGAAATATTATTGGATCGAACATACAACTAGTGTTGTTTTTGTTGTGTTTTGGCTGGTTTTGCCATTTAGGGAAGGAATAATTTTTATACAGTTTAGTTCAAAACATATAATTGTATTGTATTTACAACACAAAAACTTATATTCTTTTCATAATCTCGGCCTTGAGTTTATTCTTAAAATATTCATAAAATGTAACAACTTTTAGTGTCTTATCATGCCACACGGCAAAAACTGTTGAGGCTGATAGTTACTCATGCCCACTCCCGAGACAATAAAACATTCTTTTAAACAAACTTTAATTTTAGCACTTTTAGCATTCTTTTGAACATTCTTGATAAGTGCGGTAATTTTTAATTTATGCGAATTTCTCTCTATACAGGAGCCATAATCGGGGACGGAGACCGTAAGCGCGCGCCATTTCTAGTATTGGGGTTGTCCCCATGATATGGGACAATAATTCTATTTTCAGAACAAATTGCGCCATCGCCTGCGGCACACGCGCGTACATGCTGCGAGGATTTTTGCGGATGTCGCGCGGGGGAAATGGCGTCCGAAATTCCCGAAATTTTTCATGTTTTTCGCTCACAACTCAACGCGTTTACGTCTGTTGGAATTTTGCTTAAGTATTTTCGTCGTAAGCTGCTCCAGTTTGAGTAAAGTAAGAGAGTGTCGAATTTAGGTATGTTCCGCTGTAAGCTTATATATATCGCTGACCAAGTTGTGTTCCGACGGATGCTTCTTTTGCATGAGCTGTACATTCCTCCACTTTAAATTTCACATATGTTGAAGATTAACAGCTTTTCCATTACATAGCAAAAACTAGCTGGATATATTTAGATATAGCAGAGCTTCAGGGCTTCATAGTTTCCTAGCTCCTCTTGCCACACGCTTGCGAGGAATTTGTCAGTCTATCGCGACCGAAAAGTAAAACAAAATAATTGCTAGTTTGAGTTTCGCCTGAATTATAAGCAATGCTTGATGTTTCATCAAGGCCCAATAACTTTACGCCCGTAGATACTGCTCAGTTTTATTCGTGTAAAAATCCAGTAAATTCTCTGTTGTCGATGAATGAGAGAGCCCGCCGATGCGTGTTTTTGTACAGTCAGTAAACATCACAAATTGTACTTCCACCGCACTTTCGTGTGAAAGCGTACATCGAACTCAAACAATAACTCTATAGTTTTTAAATATGTTTAAGATTGATAAATGTTTGAGAGCATATTAAAAGCTAAGCTGAAAATATGTGAATAAAGCAGAAATAATCAGCAAATTTACTATGACGCTCTCTTTAATCGACTTTGAATAACGATTCCGATTTTGTTGATCGAGTTATCAAAACTCCTTGTCTATTTTCATTTTCGCAGCGTAAAACTTCACTATGCTTATGTTGAAGAAACACTCATGATGTTAGTAGCCTTTTTCGCGTTCGTGAAATTTGTTACAGCATCTCAGCACAAAAGATAACGAAAGAAATCTTTGTCAAGATTTGTTGACAATTGAAAACACCGACTCGGACTTGAAAGTGCGCGAGCTGCACTATGCAAATGAGCTAATTGTACGCGTCAGACTTTCCTTTCAAAAACTTTTGCAAACTCACCAAACAAGCAGAAACAATAAGAAACCGTCAAAATAGGTTTTGGTTATGATGAACCATTGTCTGAGTAACTCACAAATTAACTCGATACCAGAGTAGAGAGTTTTTCTTGCTATACTGTTAAGTCAGAACAAACGCAAAAACATACGCGTAAGCTTACAACTAGCGCGAGCAGATCTTATTATTCATTCCCAGCGCGAGATTGAAGTCTTGTTTTCGACCCTGAAAAACCCACCTTTTCCGTTAGCTCAGAGCATAAAACTACATATAAGCGCCCTGGTTCGTATTCCCTGCCTTATTCCCTGCCATCGCTGTGAAAAATACGCAAGAGAATCTCTCAACTCTCACCATTTGATCATTGTCCCGTATCATGGGTGCGCGCGAATCCCGAGACTTACGGTCTCCGTCCCCGATTATGGCCCCTGCTCTATATCATTCTTTTAAACAAGATTAATTCAATAATAATTCGAATCAACAAATTTTTAGAAACGGATTTGACTAAAAAAGTTAACGTTAAAAAACAACTTAGTCAAATAATAATAAAACTAATAATACTACTAATAATAATAACGTGCGAAAAACAATTGTCGTTGACTTTATTTACCTATTTTATCATGATCAATCCTGGTAACAGATCCGCGATATTTTTTTAAAAAGGAAAGAGTGTCGAAATAACTTACCAGTAGTTTATATCATGCGGCAGCATCTAAATTTTTCAATACAATGAAGGAAGTCACAATTGCCCTTGTAGAAACCAGTCATCAAATAGCCTGCCCTAGCACATTCGCTCCAGCCCTTACTGTCGAACGATGTAGAAACATCTTCGTCGTAACAATCTCCATATCTGTCGGGGTGCTGCTGTGGACGACAGCATCTTGCCCGTTCAATATCCATCAGCATAACCCCCATGCTGATATAGAGGCCAGACAAGTAATAACCACTGGGACATAGCGCCCAGACATTATCGCTGGAAAAAGAAAACAATAAAGTACCAAATTGCGTATCACAGAGGCGCGATTCATACTGTTTTTAACCAAATATGATAAAAATAATATCATATAGGATGAGTAAAAGCACACTCAAAAACATGTTTTTCGGTAAACAATTGAAAGTCAAGCAGAACACTGCCAAGATTGAAGCGGAGATTTACTTTGATTTCAGGTTGAGGTGAATTTTTTTCAAAGTGAGAAAACTAGTGTCCAGGTCCCTTTAATCAACCTAAACTCATGATCAACCCAATCTACGGTATTTCTTGACTGCCAAAAATTTTAACAGCGTTAACACCTCAGCATAACATCGCTCTTAATCTAATTGCTACAGAATCGGGATTGAGGCCTAATATGACACTTAATTAGTCACCAAAGAGATATGTAAAGTTAAATAGAATCAGGGAAATAATTATATGGTATATTCAACCAAACTTTTATGTTTTGAGACGACGAAACAAAATGATTACAAATCATTCCACCCACCCCTTCAACTATATCAAATTGTAAAAAATGAGTTAGCGACATTCAATGACTATGATTGGTACCAAAGCAGAGATTCTGTAAACCTCTGTGTTGAAAATTAATGTATCATTCTAATAGAAATAAAGTCATGGCCTGTATTGCCCCTGCGTGGTCCTTTGCCGGACATGCAGCAGAAATCTAAAACGCGGAACTGCGAGCTGTTGTTGATTTCAAGTTGTCTTCCGAGAACAAAAAATACGTTTCTCAGGCTATTATTTCTGTAAACATCTGAGAAGCTGTTGGGAGGCGAGCGGTCATGTCAGGTTAGGATGACAGGATACGAGAGAACATCGCAGATGTTTCCAGGTCATTTCAATGTCATTTAGAATACGTCTGATATTTATATCCTCAAGAGGTAAAAACGAGATAAATTAAGGATAAAAACGCATGCACGCTGCACTTATTCTTGAGACTCCTACTTAGCTTTCAGGAATGTTCATAACACGTATCAGTTCAAATCCAGTGTAGGGTTTCAATCAAGCACTTTCTTTAAATAATAACAAAAGCTTCCTTAAATACTCACCCATCCAACGTGTATTGCCAATTTGCAGTTAAGCAGGTCACAGTGTAAGGTGCCGAGTTGTACCTTGGTATAGTGGCTGGGCAGCATTCTGCTTCTTCAAGGAGCAAAATGGGATCATAGTCTGGTTGTTGTTCACTCCTGTTAAATGCTTTTATGAATCTGTCATATCGACAGACAGACCAACCTTGCACGTCCATGCTGTGCAACCAGTTGGCAACTTCACAACCCGTGGTTAGCGTGCTGACAGTCTGGGGCATCAATAGCATGCTGACAAGTTGAAGAACGAACACAAACTGCATATTTTAATCGCTTTCTTAGACGTTTCTGCAACACCAAACAAAGAACACGACTGGTAGTAAATTCTGAAGAAAAAAAATAAAATTGTTTACTAGTTGAATTAAGGGTCTTCTCTTGCATTTTGAGAAGCCCGGTTGCCGATTGTGAAGCATTGAATACGCTTGTTACGATTCCATTTTTATTTATGCTGGAAATGCATCGCAGGCTGAATGCTTCCCAAAGACAAGAATACATAAATGATTCCTATTTGAGAAAGGTCCTAAGCTCTAATACATCATCAGATCCGGCTGAGAAAAACATAGTGGATTAAGAACTGTTTAAGTACAAGTTCTGTTGCCAGTTTAATAAATATGCCTTCGCGTGGAAATGAAAGGTGCTTTAATTATTCTCTTTAAAGTTTGTGATTCTTAATTAAAAATTGTACTAACTACAGGGATTTCTTTGTTACACAAAGTGACTGACAGCAGGGAGAACCTTGCCTTGAAGGAAGCGTACGTGGCACAAGTACAAAGTTCAGTACAAGCGAATAAAGAACAAAGAAATTGTCTGAGAGCAACTGTACACGGAGGTACAATTATCATATATTATAAATTACCAAAAATTATTATAGAAGGACAGACCAAGCAAAATTCGGAAATTAAAACTTGAAGAAAAAGGGCAAAAAAACTCCGAAGTTGGCTTGTAGAAAGATCTCAAAATCTTAAAATATATACGTTTAAAAGTAGAATGACTGATAAAGGGTAAATCTTCCCGTAACAAGTTGTTTCAGCTGCCTAGCTAACACCTATACATAAGCTGTGCGTCGAAAACATTTTCCATGGTGAAAAGCCGATATCTTCACTGTTATCCCTCGGCCTTTGTTTTTTGTTTATTTTCTCTTGGAAAATCTTTGTTTTTAGAGAATTCCCGACCCTCAATCATCGAGAATTTATACTGCTGTTGACCTCAAAGGACTCGACAGAATTACGACTGACGACTTCTCAATATTAGGTTCGTTAAAATCTTCTCTGTCTTTATGTACAACAAAAGTTGTACTTTGTCAAAGGAATCGATCTGACGATCGGATTTCGATAGGAGCGCTCTCTTCCTCTTATGGTCGGCGTTTGGTTCAAGGAATCATTTACAAGTACAAGTACGTGTAAGCTAACGTGCATAAGGGGCGGGAAAACGTGTGCGAAGAAGTGGATCGATTTTATTAAAACAGTCATTAAGCGTAATTGCATAGAAATGAAAAAAACAGTACATATGCAGATTTCTTTCGAAAGCCAACTGAAAACCGCTCTTTGAAAAGGCCAGTTCCTTTCTTTCCTGATGTAAAAACTTTGTGTTGAGAGAATTCCTGACTCTCAATCAGCGAGAAATTGCGAGGTTGTTTACCCTAAAGTATTCGATTGACAGAATTGCGAAAACTTCTCACTGTTGCCGGGTTCGTCTTTCTAGGAAACGATCGGGTTTTAATAAGAGCTACTCTCTTCCTCTCATCGCTGGCGTTTGACTCACGGAATCATGGGCAGATGTATCAACTAGCTAACTGTTATGAAAAAATGCAAAATACGGCTACTAAGGTAACTTACCCACCAAAGTTCGCCTGTTCAATTCCGTTGAAGTCACTGCTCGAAGTATGATAATCTTAGGTTCGCTCTCCTTGAAGAAATGAAAGTGATGAATCCTTTATATCCTTTTAAGACGTCTTCAACATTTACCTTAACCACTGAATTTAATTGCCAGCTGTCATAAAATGAGAACAAATAATTTTTCAGTAACGCCTGAGGCTGCAGCTGTCTACGTAGCACTGGAGCTCAAATTAGCGCATGGGTAGCTGCATTGTCTATAGGGTAGGCTGCTCAATATTTACTGAATGAAACATGGCTGTCGAAAGACAAAAACTGGAAATTTGAACCCATAATGTAAATTTTCACGAAAGTAACACTATCCAGAAAACAGAGCAAAGACCAAATCTAATTCGTGAATCTCTTAGCTCCCGTTTAGGTTACTAGAGTGTATGAAAGTAATGCTTAAAGCTCATCATCTTAAACAAAGGACTACTACAAAATACTACGAAGTGGGGTCACCAGGCAGATTTGTCAGCTTTTACCTAGGAAATTAACCATTTGATTCGGAATTTTCTGGATCAGACAGGACTTTGAAGCAGACAAGACATGGCTGTTTAAATGAACATTAAAAAAATATTTTCTATATATCGAGATAACCTCTTTTTAAGCAGCATTTAAAATGAGTACTTTTTGGTGGGAAAGTTGTGACAAATTGGTTTTCCTCGTTTCAATCGCAGATTGTATCTTATCTTTGAAATAATTACTTTGCGCAAAGTGATTGTCATAATTACACTAAACACTAGTTTGTCTAGCCAGGAATTTTAGATATCCTTATTTACATGAAAACGCTCCCTTTTACATGAAAATGCTCCCTTCTCGAGTTGTAGAAGATTGAAGGGTCTTTTATTACATAACAGTGTAGTACTGAGGAAACTGGCTATAATACTCTGAGCTGTACTAATTTTGCAAAGTGGACCGTCAATATCAGGGTATTTCTTAATAGCTGGGCAAAATAACTAACTAAAACAACAGCTGTAACCTGATCTTTGTCAACGTCATTCTCACAACCGGTGATGTTAAAAGTAATGATATGTATGAAAATGGTATAACTCCTGGGTAGAATGTTCCCAACGAAGCTATTAACAAAAGCTCGACTAATATCTATTGTAAGCTAGCGTAGGCTTCTTAATATTCACTGACTGAAATATGTTTGTCGAAAGACAAAAATTGAATATTTACTACCCATAACATAAATTTTAAAGAAAGTAAGACTAGCCAGAAAAGGCTACAACCATTCCTGAATATTTCAAGTTAGTATTGTGCATGAAAATCACGAGTAAAGCTCACCATTTGAACTCAAAGAATTACAAAATACTACGAAGTGGAATCACCAGGCTTTTACCTAGGGAATTACCCATTTAACTTGGAATTTTGTGGATTAGACAGGAGTTTTGAGGATACAAAACGTGATTGTTTAACTAAATACTAAGATATATTCTCCATGTATCGAAAATAACCTTTTTTTGTGAATCTCAATCCCAGACATCAGTCCGATGTGTGAGATAACTACTGTAATTTTTGTTTTTCGTTTCTGTTGTATAATTGTATCTATAAAACAATTATTTTGCGCAAAGTGATTGTCATTATCAAATCAAACACCAGTTTGTCTAGCTAAGTATTTAGATAACCTGCTACTGCCCAGTGGCTGTCTGACTAAAAAGGTTCTTATTAGCTTAACAAAATACGAAGTTGACAGCCGCAAAAACTGAGAGAAAAACGTTGACAAAGATTAGATTACAGTTATAGCTAAATTTTTCTAGAGTGGGGACAGAAAAATGTATTTTTTTGCTAAGCTATTTAGAAATACCGTTATATTGCCGATTCGTCTTGCAAAAATAGGGCAGCTCAAGTTGTTACAACCAGTTTGCTACAATTTATTATTATAGATGGCTCTTCAATTCTTCTGCAACTCATAATCCATCAATAATTCTGAATGGGCGTGTAAAATTCAGACTTGCAGTTTCTGGCGCGACTTCACAAAAATGCTTTGTATTTGCACGTGGGTTTCGTTTTCGTTATTTTCGCTCATCGTTAAAGTTTGCAAAAATTTAAAATATACAGAAAGAAATATAAAAACGTTTCACATATGCTTACCATTATATAAATTTAGGATGTCGACAGGAGCGAGGCGCAAATAAGTACTTGTGTTTGTTGTTTTCAATGTTTAGTGACAATAAAACTATTTTTTTCCAATTAAGAGCGCTGGGCGTGTCTCAGTTCAATAAATGTGTTCTTCAAATGTTGTTATAGAAATGCTTTATTGGTTCCAGAACTTTGAATGCGAATCGTCCAAGTTAGAACGTAACATGATCATGAAATCTGACTCAAAATATGCGGTTGTTCTACAGGATCTATAGCCATAATTTATCAACTAGTTGATATTGAATAGCCTGTCTTAAAGTCAGTTGTTCTTAGTGATCACGCCTTGGAACAGTAGCGAAGCCAGAGGTTACTAAGTTATGATACAAAGCTTACCAGTTTTTAAAGATTAATTATTCAGTTGCCATGCCAATCTTTACCATCACAAGGACTGTAAAATGATCTAACCTCTCATTATTCTCACAACAAAATGTTAAAAATAATGTATTAAAATGGTCTAGCTCCTGTGTGGGATGCTCCCACAGGAAGGTATTAGGGACTTTAAGCAATGACGACGGCGACAACAGGGACGACGCTTCGTAAAAATATAGATTTATGTTTTACCCTCGAATTTCGTAACTATCTGAATCTGCTTATAGTATACGCCAATCGGTCTAAAACCTGCTCAAACTAAATATGTATTGCCAGCGATCAAGTCCAAAAAGAAATACGAAAACTTTGCCGTCGTGGCCTACGTTATCCAAAATACGCAGAACTTGGTCATTTCACGTTGTTATTTTGCAGAAGACGACTACGAAAGGTACAAAGATTGATCAGCGCGCATGTATACCCCTTGTTCTGCTCATTAAACCTTTTGTTTGTTGACGTTTTCGTTGCCGTCGCAGTCGTGGTTTGCTTAATCTCCCTGTTAACAAAACGCTGGATTAAAATCTACTGAAATTTTTAATAGAGCGGTTTCAATTAAGTATTACATCGCTTTAACCAGTCACAAAGGACTCTGAAAATCCAGTTAGCCAATGGAAACTCGAGGCCATTACGTAAAAGTGGCCAGACACGAGGGGTCATGTTGCAGGGGCATGATGCAGCGACATGTTGCAGCGACAAAAAACTTGTGTAGTGCAAACTAAGGCGACATGTAGCAGGGACATGTGGCGGCCACCCAACGGATCGTTTCTGTAGTTTTTGGATTAATACAGGAGCCATAATCGGGGACGGAGACCGTAAGCGCGCGCCATTTCAAGTATTGGGGTTGTCCCCATGATATGGGACAATAATTCTATTTTCAGAACAAATTGCGCCATCACCTGCGGCACACGCGCGTACATGCTGCGAGGATTTTTGCGGATGTCGCGCGGGGGAAATGGCGTCCGAAATTCCCGAAATTTTTCATGTTTTTCGCCCACAACTCAACGCGCTTACGTCGAATTTTGCTTAAGTATTTTCGTCGTAAGCTGCTCCAGTTTGAGTGAAGTAAGACAGTATCGAATTTAGGTATGTTCCGCTGTAAGCTTATATATATCGCTGACCAAATTGTGTTCCGACGGATACCTCTTTTACATGAGCTGTACATTACTCCACTTTAAATTTCACATATGTTGAAGATTAACAGCTTTTCCATTACACAGTAAAAGACTAGCTGGATATATTTAGATATAGCAGAGCTTCAGGACTTCATAGTTTCCTAGCTCCTCTTGCCACACGCTTGCAAGGAATTTGTCAGTCTATCGCGACCGAAAAGTAAAACAAAATAATTGCTAGTTTGAGTTTCGCTTGAATTGTAAGCAGCGCTTGATGTTTCATCAAGGCTCAATAACTTTACGTCCGTAGATACTGTTCAGTTTTATTCGTGCAAAAATCCAGTAAATTCTCTGTTGTCGATGAATGAGAGCGCCCGCCGATGCGTATTTTGTGCAGCCAGTAAACATGACAAATTGCACCGAAGTTCCACCGCACTTTCGTGTGAAAGCGTACATCGAACTCAAACAATAGCTCTATAGTTTTTAAATGTGTTTAAGATTGATAAATGTTTGAGAACATATTAAGCTTAGCTGAAAATATGTGAATAAAGCAGAAATAATCACCAAAGTTACGATGACGCTTTCTTTAATCAACTTGGAATAATGATTTCGATTTTGTTGATCGAGTTATCAAAACTCCTTGTCTATTTTCATTTTTGCAGTGTAAAACTTCACTATGCTTATGTTGAAGAAACGCACATGATGTTAGCAGCCTTTTTTGCGTTCGTGAAATTTGTTGCAGCATCTCAGCACAAAAGATAACGAAAGAAATCTTTGTCAAGATTTGTTGACAATTGGAAACACCGACTCGGACTTGAAAGTGCGCGAGCTGCACTATGCAAATGAGCTAATTGTACGCGTCAGACTTTCCTTTCACTGAACTTTTGCAAACTCACCAAACAAGCAGAAACAATAGGAAACCATCAAAACAGGTTTTGGTTATGATTAACCATTGTCTGAGTAACTCACAAATTAACTCGATACCAGAGTAGAGAGTTTTCTTGCTATATTCTTAAGTCAGAACAAACGCAAAAACATACGCGTAAGCTTACAACTAGCGTGAGCAGATCTTATTATTCATTCCCAGCGCGAGATTGAAGTCTTGTTTTCTACCCTGAAAAACCCACCTTTTCCGTTAGTTCAGAGCATAAAACTACCTATAAGCGCCCTGGTTCGTATTCCCTGCCTTATTCCCTGCCATCGCTGTGAAAAATACGCAAGAGAATCTCTCAGCTCTCACCATTTGATCACGCAACGTGACAACATCCACGCGAGCTAGAGCCCCGGACATGTGCGTGAATCCGCGCGGATATATGACGTCAGGATGGCGCAATTTGTTCTAAAAATAGAAAAATTGTCCCATATCATAGGTGCGCGCGGATCCCAAGACTTACGGTCTCCGTCCCCGATTATGGCTCCTGATTAATAATAATGTCTTTTTTGGTACCAAAAATGGTCAGCTATGATTTTCGGAAACACAATAAGACCTAATTAAGGCTTTGGGAACTTTAGGAAAATGGACAAATATATTTTGAGAAGACTCAAGTTCCCCTAGAATGACCGAGCACATCACTATTTTGTAGCCCAGCCTAGAATTAACCTACAGAGCCCTTCAAGTACTCCTGACGGCGTTTTAAAGCATTTGCGAGAGAACCATCGTCGGGGTCCTCTGACAACATGACAAAACGTTGTCTTTAAGGGCCCATTAACTGATCTTTTCGACCCGTTGCTAAGGGAAATTTATTCTCATATAACCTCGTCATTTGTAGTTAGTTCTGAGTTATTTCATGTGTTTTAACTTTTTCATGACCAGTAACACCAGTGATGACGTCATCAGGCCACGCCCTTGGTTATGTGACTAATACAAAAAAATGCAAAGGCTCCCAGGCAAATTACTTTATCGGGATTTTTTTCATTAATTTAATATTTTAATTTTAATACTCATTATGCTATGCATAGCTTTTGTTTTATTTCTAAAGGGTCAGATTTTGAGAGAGTTTCAAAATCTTGAAAAACTCGTAATTTTCCGATAAAAGCATCATTTTGAAAAAGGAATGCATAGCTATGTTTCCAACGTTGGCTTCAATCGAAAATCTCGGAAAAGGCTCGATTTAATGAAAAACCGCGTTTCCTTTAGCATTTAAAGAAACCGGAAGTGCGTCCGATATATATTGGAAGTTACCCTATTAGCGCGTGCGCAATTTACACTACCAGCGTACTTCGGTAAGATCAAGCAAAGACACGCGGAGTTCATTTTTCTCTTTCTTTTGCTCTTGTTTTTTCTGTTTTTCTCTTATTTTGTCTTTGCTTGTACTTTTTTTTTTATTTTGCATCTTGTGAAACACAAAGAAGCACAAAGTCTTTTTTTGTCCGCGCGCAGGCTGACGTAAGTAACTGGAAGTAAAATTGCACCTCCTTAGCAACGTGCGCGAGCGCCCGCATGAATCGGTTAATGGGCCCTCAAACATACAAAGCGTATACGTCCATACAGGTCTTTCCTCCATTATCTTGTTCAGATATATCTTTCAGATCCTCAGTGTACCACACCCTGAACTCTAGACCAGGCGCCACACTCATCGGAACAGTGAGATTATTGAATATCAGCTCGGGCGAATCAGAACGCATCCCGGGAAGTTGATATCTCTTCTCTATATGAGACAACTGCGGAAAGACAATTGCGTTGTCCTCATTGGTGAGAACTGTTTCAAGATCATCTCCTTCATCGCAGGCCCACTTATTGTACCGAGAAGCTACAGTGCGGCATGAGATTTGGCCTCTTAAGTGAACGAGCTTAAAAGACAGGATCTTGCCACTTTGCTGCATTGTAATTGAACCGTATGAATCGTCCCGAGCTCCAAAACAGACTTCCTCGGTGTTCACTTTCAACCACAGGGGAACTGAAATGAAACAATTTAAACAGCACTTATTACATCATGCAATATGAAGCCGGAAATTAAAAGCAATTTATGCATAAAATAAGCAATATTTCAAAACTAATCTGGATTTACTTTTGGCATGGATACACTGAGGTGTTTTCGATATTGGTTTTAGTGTATGAAAGAACTCCTCAATTTTCGGGCTTCAAAGTTTAAACCACCTTACTGCTTAATACCTTTCTTTTGAACAGTCACACTTAGATGCACATGCTTGTCAAACATAAACTGCTCAGTGGCTTTCATTTGAATGGTCACACACTGGGGTTTCATTCACTAAAAAAGGTAAACCGGAAAAATGACTTTTCAGCACATAGAACAGAGGTAATCAAGCATGTTATCCGTGGAAGGTACGTGTTCCACTAAATAGTTTACTAGGTGCCGGGTGGAATTTTTGAGATCCCTGAAGTGAAGATGCGTTTAACGTTGCAAAGAATAAAGAATCAAATGAAAAATAGCACCTTTTTTGTCGCAGAAAATCCCGTAATATCCGAGAACACAGTTGCACACAAAACCATGGGTCGCGTACAATGGAAGGCACGTGGACCCATGCTGGCACAATCCGTACTCACAAGGGCTCTAATCAAAAAACAAAGCAAATAAGATTAGTGCCTCGGCAGAGAATTCGGTTTGAAAAAAAAATTGAAAATTCCCAAGTTGACGTGCTACTTTTGAGCTTCCGAAAAGGAAAAGAGGACCTCGAAGCGTGCTTGGTCGTCATCGACTTTGGTTCCTGTGAAGTTCTCAGTAGGGAGACCGGATGGGGCAGTGGTGGGGGCGCCCGGGTTCGACCCCGGTCCGGTGACATACGTGGATTGAGTTTGTTGTTGGTTCTCTCCTTGCTCCAAGGGTTTTTCCCCGGGTTCTCCGGTTTTCCTACCTCCAAAACAAAAACCAGTATCTCCAAATTCCAAATTAAACAGGATTATTTATTTTATAAAAACCTGAGTATATATATTCTCGAATCTCTTTTATTGCCGTATTTATCTTCCTTGTCACAGTGTTACAAAAAGTCAATTTAGAAATGTGTTCCAGCTTGAAGTGACTAGTTACGAGGAGCTGTTGATTGTACAATTGGGAGAACATCGTTCGACAAAGCCAGATACAAAATAATCGTATCTGGAACACAAATCAGTAACCGTTGAACAAGCCCGAAATGTAAGTAAAATCTGACCAACCAATTCCAAGGGCGAGGAAACTGGGCATTGAAAGAGAGTCGCGATTCGTTTTACATAGATTGGTTATCAAAAAAAAAAAAAAAAGTGCACTTACAACGCGAATGTTTTTCTTGGAGCAAATATGAATACTCACTGAACTCCAAACAAGAGAAGCACGTGTGCACAGCCTTTCGAAACACATATGCCATTGACAGCTTAATATAATAACAATCATGTAAATATTTTTTGTTATTTTTCATTAGACTCTTTTTCCTTCGTCTCTTCTTTGACAGTGCTAAAGATCTCTTAAAACTGAAAAGATTTAAAAACCTTGAAAACATCGTAGTTGTCAACAATACCTGGGACATGTAATTATTGCACGCATTGCTTATTTCTAAAGATAATGGTGATGTTAAAGATGAAAATATAATAATAATTTACTTTAATTACATGTTACTTGAATCTACTATCACCTTTTATCAATTTGACACTCGTGCCAAATTGCAACATTAATATTTTACGATAACTGTCTAATTTCTCGCGCGCTGATTTTAATATGGGTTTTTTAGGCAGCCAATCAAAAAGCGAGAAAAGCTATTGACAATATTCGCGTCATTTTCAATAAAATTTACTTATCTTTGTTTGCGGCAAATTTACGGCGATTTTTCTCCTCATTTATTACCGGCGTTTGACCTTTGTAAAAAACAAATTGACGTATGTTTTTTCATGCGCCTGTCCTCTTATTGATTATTAAATTTCGCCATAACATTGTCCAAGTTTACTGCGGAACCACTCGCCTGCGGCTTGTGGTTCCACACACACTTTGGCAATGTTATGACGCAATTTATCATAAATAAGAGAACAGACGCATAAAAAACTGACGTCAGTTTGTTAAAATGAGAAACAGCATTTTTCACTTTTCTAAAAGGCCTCACGTTTACCTGGAAAACATGCGCACAAAATTGCAGGTGCTAATAATTCATTCATCGTCAATTTGAGTAAGGCTAGTTTCCTACTTGTGGTGTTTTTCAAAAATCCATCAAATACAAAAATTCTTGTTTTCTTTTTTTTTTCTTTTGCCTGTAAGGGGTCTAAGCAATAGATCACAGTTACTTTTATCGCATCAAGCAAGTATACTTTTTGTTCGGCTTTTAACCACCGCCTAACCATTAGGGAAGGTGTTACATTGAATTACAGCTGCTAAAAGCATCACAAAATGGTTTTCTTGTATAATTAAGAATGATAGCTCACCCAACTACTGTAGTGATGAAATTCTGCACTGGGTTCTAAGTAGGCAGAGCTTGCAATCTTGTCCGAGGCCAGTAATTCACACAAGTGTTTCCCTCCAAAGTGTGCTTGTAGCTTAAAATTGAACGAGATACATTCCACATTGACGAGACAATTCAAAGCGCACTGAAAAGTGTCATAAACGAAGTCGGTCTGTAGTATTTGCTCTGTTCTCAGATAGTGGCGAAGGGTTTCTGTGAAAGTCGCTGAGTTTCTTTCTAAGTTGCCGTTGAAAGAGTTATGACCTCCGGTGCAAGAACTACGTGTTAACAACATTAAACAACAAATAGGCCCCCAAAAGGCTTGTTGCACCGAGCATAGCCTCGTAAGCTTCATTTTAGACAACGAAATGTAATATTATTCTTTGCATGTTAGCGTTAGCAACCTTCAAGGAAGTGACGGCAACGATATAAGACGGGATGTAAATCTGCGTCGTTACAGAGCAGAGAAGCATATGCCGGAATAGGACGAGTGAAATGGGTGGAAGACAATTGTGGCACCTTTGTCAATATAACGGCTTTACTACAGATCTTTTCTGTATCCATCGTGGTGTACGACAAGGTGACCCTCTATCACCTTTATTATTCATCTTAGCTTTGGAAGTTCCCGCATGTCAAATCAGGCAGGATAAAACCATACAAGGAATAATGGTCAAAAACGTGGAGATCAAACTCACGCTTTTTGCAGATGACATGACTTGTTTTCTAAAAGACATAAATGCATATTCGCGACTTTGTACAACTTTAAAGGTTTTTTCATTGCATTCTGGTCTCCGAATTAACGACGATAAAACAGAAGTTTTTGGTATCGGCCCACATAAACTAGTACAAAATGACTTTACTCACAAAGTGCGAAAATCAATCAAGATATTAGGTACCGTTTTTGACTATCACAAACCATCACGAGACAAAGCAAACTTCGACTCAATATTCAAATCTATTAAAAAAACGCTGAGTATGTGGAAGTGGAGGGGTCTTACCCTGATTGGTAAGATTCAAATAGTTAAGACCTTCATTATTCCAAAATTTTTGAGTAAAGCGACTGCAATTTCAATATCAAACGATCTTGTCAAGGAGATAAACAGACTGATTTTCGGTTTCATTTGGAAAGGTAACGATAAAATTAAACGGACCGCGCTTATCAATGATATTGAAAATGGAGGACTAAAAATGCTTGATATTGAATCCATGATATCGGCTCAAAGAGTGATGATCTTTAAAAAGTATCTAGGAGAGAGCAACAGCACTTGGAAAACTATTTTAGATGATTTCTTTTTTGGAAATATAGGTGGAAAACTCATCCTGTTCTGTGATTTTGAAACTAGTAAACTACCGGTTCATCTTCCAATATTCTACAAAGAGTGTCTAGAGGCATTTCGTAATTTAAAAAAATTCAAGGTAGCCACCTATGAGGATGTTGTAGACCAAATTATTTGGAATAATAGGAATATTGTGATACACGGAAAATCTCTTTTTGAAAAACATTTGTTTACTAAAGGAATTGTTAAAATTGGTGACTTGTTATCCGATACGGGTAAATTTCTTGAAAGCCCTAAAGTGTTGGAAGCGAATCTATCTCCAATCCAGTACTTCAAATTAATAGGAATTGTAGATGCCATACCAAAAGAATGGAGATTAATTATCAAAGAATCACATATTCAACATCAGCAACTATATCCTCAACAGCATTTGGATACAGTGTATATTTATATCGACGAAACCAAATCGGATCTGTTAAAAGCCTCTTCAAAACTTTTGTATAAAGGATTTAAAACAAAGAAACAAACTCCTCCAACCGCCAAAAGGAAGTTGAAGGACAAATATCCAGAGGTTATAGAAGACTGGAAAAAAATTTATTCTTTACCATTCACTGTCACACTTGAAACAAAAATTAGAGAGTTCCAATATAAATTATTAAACGATATAATTTTCACAAATGAGAGGTTATTCCGTTTTAAAATGATTGAATCACCAATGTGCACCTTTTGTTTGAAAGAGGTCGAGTCCCTCGAACATTTGCTCTTTTATTGTGATACAACAAAAGACTTCTGGCGGGCTTTTTCTTCTTGGCTTTCAAACCAGAATGTATCTTTGGACACTTTGACATTTGAAAATATATTGTTTGGAGTGTTCAACAACAACGAAGACTTTATTATCCTGAATCACTTGATACTGCTAGGAAAGTTTTTTATTTATAAATGTAAATTAAATAAAATTAAACCAACATTAACAATATTTTTAGCAAAGACAAAAACCGTTTATTACATTGAAAAAAAAATAGCTACCAAAAATAACCAACTTTATAAACATTACAAAAAGTGGGAAAAACTAATGCCATCTCTTAATAATAGTTGAGCTTAATTTGTAATTTCTCCTTCTCAGCATGTCACTAACTTACTTTTTTTTTTTTTTTTTTTTTTTTTTTTTTTCTCTCTCTGTATTTGGGTAGCTGCACTATTGTAAACAACGCATTGTATATTCTTTAGGTATAATTAGGCTACGATTAGTAATTATAATTTGTTGTATGTAATCTATTGTAGTTATGACGTATTGTAAGTATTGTAACTAGTGTTATGTCTTGTGTTGTATTGTATGTATTATAACCCAAAATGTTGAAAAAAAAAAATAAAAATTACAAAAAAAAAAAAACCTTTGTCAATATGTCAAGAGCAGCTGCAGCAACTATATGAATAATGGGCCGTCATTTCATTCTAGTTGAAGATTAAACAGTTGAATAGCTCTTTTCATGGTTGACTTTTCTTATTAGCATTACAATATGTATTTAATGTCTGGAGTTATGAAAACATTGATAACGAAATCGCGCACTGCTCAAGCTTTTCTTCCTAATGTGGACGATATAAAAATAAACAGGTCAGTCTTTTTTTTTTCCTCTGCTCCACTCTCTTATCTTCCTTTTCTTGCTCTTCTCTATTTTTGTTTCATCGCTTGGAGTGATTTCAAGGCCTCTAGGAGTCGTGAAATCAAAGTGCATAAGGGTGATTTGGTGCAAATTATCGACACGGTTTTCATAAATCCAGTCATATAGAATAAGCAACAAAACACTAAGTAATCATACTTTATTTTCTCACAATGTACACTAAAAACCCGCTTTCTCGAGATTTTCGCAATTAGACTAGAAGTATCAGATCAAGTCTGGTTCTTAGGCCATCGTAGCTTGATTAAAAATTTAACCCAAACCCCTTAATTTTGCAATTAAAGCTAGTGGTAGTAAGTTTACATTCACTGTTATTGTGCGACAAGCGTCAGGTTGATTGATTTCGTCTCTTTTGTCTCCAGTGTTGCTAGGTTATGTGAGCCTGACAATGTTCAAAGTGCTCGTGAACGCTCTTGTATTTCGGGTGATAAGAAATAAGATCATCCTTGCGCTATCTGATTATTCCATAGCTTGGTCTTTTTTAAGGTGGGGGATGAGGAGGGGGAAAGGAGGGTGCAGGTGAGGACTTACTGACTGAAGGGTACCACGTGCACGTGGTAGAACTCTTAAATCAGAACGATACAAAACACATAACAGGTCCAGAATCTCCTATCGTTAAATGAACTTTACAAATCTCTGAGCATGCCCCAACAACATAGCATACCAAATGAGTTTTGAGTTGCATCCTTCTTTAAACCTTTTAAGAGCTAAATCTAAATCTGAACTCATTGGTTTTTTTCTTCCATGGGTTCATCGCGAGAATGATTTTGCATCTGAAATTGGGAGGGGGAGGGAGGAGCTTCAAAAAATAAAATGTTCAAATGTTGTTTCTTATAGCGGACAATGCGCTTAGCTACACTTAACTTTCAAATAAACATAATAGACTTAAAGGAGGCAATCCAGTTGGCTATTAACAAGCATGACCGAGCATTTGAACTAGGGTCCACCGAGAACCCGCAACCTCCGGATTTCAAGTCAGGTGCCCTAACCACTCGGCAATGCTGCCCCCTCGAAGGGGTTGGGGAGGCTTATCGGAATTTTACGGTATATGTTTTTTTTTATCCTGCAGGGTATCTTAATTATTTAGCTTGATCAAGTAGACTTAGAGTCACGTGTGAGGATTAAGTGTAACCCCGTGGGGGAGGCAGTGGGATGATCACGGTTGCCTCCATGCTCTGTGTACCATTGTTAGGAACTATCGAGGACAATTATTGGTGTGAAAACGATGAAGGAAACATATCACAGGTTGGAGTTAGATGTAAACCTATGTAAGAGCGGGTTTGTGCCGCCGTCTCTTTGAACAAGAGACGTTTAGGGTTTGTGATGTACTCTCCGGATACGGAAGTAAAAAACCCTCATAGACATAACAGAAGCATTACGGTTTTCATAATGTTGTTATCAAAATAGAAATACCGCAAGCGGCACCCAAGGCACATGTGCCGTTGGAGCCAACACTGTCAATGTGAAGACAAATACTTAACTGCAACGAGAAAGCTAAGAATTGGGAAATAGCACAAGCAAAGAACTAGCAAAGTTTACGTAATTGCGCTCCACCAGCGTTATCCTGTCGTGTTGAGTATTTTTTGGCTGAAGATTTTGATTCTTTAAACTTTGACTGAAGTCATGACGGCAAAGAGCGGAATTACGTATGGCCGCTGTTTGAACACCAGCACTACAAAAAATCTCACGTGAGTTATCAAGTAGGCAGACGTCATGTTTCATTTAAGCAACGAAGGCTAATGCCGTGTTTTCACGAGAGAGGTTTACTACGGTTACTGCTTACCGAGGTTTCGTAACTAAACCGCAGTTATTAGAAAAGCTGTTTACACGAAACTAATTAACTATTAAAAGTAGACCGCATACAACCGACGGTTTGAGGTTTTCTCGGAAAGCAAGTGCTGCAATGTTGCTCAGAAACTATTGGAAAATTATAAAATTTGATTTTACTCCAATGCCGAAGGCAGATCGTTGTCAATTTGCTTACAGTGATGTCGAGCCAAACTCTCCTTAATGTAAAGCTTTGTAGATGAATAGTGGAAAGAAACTTTTGATACCTCGCTGAGGCACTTCCGCAAAAAACCTGAAGTGGCATCTGCCACGGAGCCCGGGCTACGTAAATGTTTACCAGCACTTCTTCTTATTCGGGGCCGCTTTCAATTCTAATATTTGCTTTTCTTCTCCACAGACCTCAATTATCTTTTTTCTCTCTATTTATGGTATGTCGTCTTCTAGTTGCGCCTGCCTGTACACTGCTACTTAGCTACTGAGCTTCTAACAGAAAGGAAACGCTTACGGGATTTAACGATGAACGGGAAACAGCAGTCCGGGATTTCTTCGCCTAAACATGAGTTTATTTAGCTTTTTCTGCCCGTTGACTTGAAACCTACTAACATTAGGAGGAATCTTTGTCTATTTTTCTCTTCTTTACGCGCTGAACGCGTGAACACTTGCTGCCAAGATATCGCGACAACGTCTGCTTTTCCTCGGTTACCGTCGGTTACTAAGCTAAACCATGCCTGATGAGGCGTTCAACTGTCGAAAAACCCAGGTTGGCTTACTTTTGATTTTGCCGCCATTTATTGAGGTTTGCTGCTGTGTTTACACGATTAAAAATTTCACTTCAGTAAAGTAAAAACAAAACCAAGGTAAACATCTCTCGTGAAAACACGGGCCAAGTCAGTTATACAAGATTCTAATCACCGGCGAAAGAATTATGACGGGATCATGATACTCGGTGGTTCTACCACTAGCTAATCACAATAAATACAACAAGGTAGTGAACCAAACCAAAAACGAAACAAAAAAAACGCAACTGAAGCGAAGGGCGGGAAAATACACTTGTCTTTGTTGGCTTAGTTGTTTCAAAATAAACGAATGAGATGAGAGAAAAGCAAATAAACAAACAAACAATAAGTTTCGTGTCATTGGTGGAGCACGTTAAAATTTTTTCGATAGAAAATGAAAGCAAGCAGAACCGAAAAATTATGATCTTTAATAACATAATTGAAGTACACTCTTAATTAAAAGTTAATGTCCTGTGCACTCACTTCCATGGCGAATACTCCTAACTTTCTTGAACTTTTACGATATGGGTGGCTATTGAATGGTAAAAGACCATGAGCCCTCTACAATACCACTCTCAGTTTAAAATCTAAAACAGTTACTCAAATAAAATTAATAAAGCATACGCCTTTTTGGGGGTGTGTCGTTTTCCTGTGAAAGCTTAATATCCACATTCTTAAAATAAATCGTTGGCCATGTAAAGAACAAGAGTAATTCAAAAAACAGCTAGTTGCTCTAGTAGTTACCTTACATGCAAGCGCCACTGAGGAAGAAAAAAACAACCTTCCCGTTGTTAGCTATCGTGAATCTTGCTGATAATGTGGAATCGAGCTTTTTAAGGTACCTTGGTTTCTCTGCGCCGAATTGTAGTTTTATTTTTCGTTTCCTACGCATGTATTGCGTGCTCAATGTGCTATCTAGAACTCTATTGGCTGTTGAAATAATCTAGTTCTTTCTGACAAATTTGCGAAAATTAATTGCAAAAAGAGTCGGCCCTTATTGCTTGTAAACACTGAATATCACTATAGGCCTGTCAGCCTGTCACAGTTTAGTTTTGTCGATAGTGCTATAATGGAGCAAAAGCCTGTAACACTTTCCCATGTGAAATCAGATCGCTTGCTGAAAAAAATGCCCTTGTATTGTTTTCCAGGCGACAAACTTGTTTTGAACTTTGTGGCCACTCATATTTAATTATGATGGGATGATATTTCCTCATAATTAGTATTTCTTAGACATAGTGCCAGATTTAAACCAGCTCTACCGAACTGGAATTTCCTGCCTAAATATTTTTTTTAAAAAATGAAAAAAAAAAAAAAAAAATCAAAATATAGATTAAAATTTCCACCAATCCAACTCAAGTACATTTACATTAGTCAAACGAATTGAATCCGTCAGTAACTACAGCATTTGCTTTTCATGACAGCTAGAAATATTCCGTTAAAGAAAACTAAGGGATTGGGATAATGTTTCACTGTATCTTAAAGCAGTTCTTTAATATTAAACGTTTTGAAATAGTAGCTAATGAAGAGCTCTTATTTCCTACATGGTTTCCTACAGCCGAGCTTTTGTTTGAAAAGCTTTACCCCAAAAATCTAAGCCAAAACTATCTCGAGACTCCTTGTAATAAATCGAAACGGCTCAAGCAGTTGTTCACTTGCCCAGCGTTTGACACAGCAACAGCCAAAAGGTTTTGAATTTGGATGGGCTGTCCTTTTATCGAGTTTACCATTTTTCCTTCCAGTGTAAAAACTTGAACATATTTACCGTCACAGACTAACAAGTTGTTGAACTTGTCAACAGCGAGTCCAATAGGACGATGCAGCTTACCAGGCTCCTCTTTGACAATTTTATACAGAAATTCTCCTTCATTGTTAAATACTTGACGCATTTAGCCTTGCCATAGGAGACATAGAATATGTCTTGATGACGAAAAGCTAAACACGGGGATTCAACACAGCCTTGGTCTCTGAAGGACTGCAACAAATCTGTACCGTCAGGGGAGAGCTCGAGGACTTTGACCATGTTGTCACCACGGTCACACACCAACACGCTGCCATCACAAGCAATGGTAATGGTTACTGGTTTGATCAAGTGTTTGCTGAAGATCTTTTAAGTGAAATGACCACTTTCACTTAAACAGAAAAAATCAAGAGAAACAGAGATAGTGACCTCACCAGACCTGTTAAATGCTACTGACGCGGGACAATCAAGTTTTTTGGGGTCAAGTCCTTTCTGACCATACTCTCTAAAATAAATTCCATCTGAGTTAAAAAGTTGTACTCTTTTATTATAAGCATCAGCAACTACAATGTTCCCTGTATTGGCAATTATTGCAATGTCGAAGGGATTATCAAATTGCGCTGTTGCTATGCCACGTGATCCAAAAGAACATACGACATGGTATTGACGCGGCTTCACGTGAATACTCCATGGACTACCAGTCAGCGGTTGTCCATTAACTTCAATCACCAATTCAAGATGCCCGTCACATTCGGGTGTGTAGGTGACGCTATATTTACCATCTTCGTTGTCTGCAATGTTGGTGTCGAGGTCCTGTCCTGACGGAGGGCGAACTCTTACAACAATCTGATTTATTTCATGGTAACACTGCTTTCCCTCTGCATTCTTTGTTGTGATTGTTAGGTTAGCTTCTCCTCCTGCTTCTGCGTCTTTCAAGCCTTTCCCTTCCGCCACTGATTGTAGAGGATCAGTTGTACAAACAACAACGTCACCCAGAAACGCGCGTCTAACATTCTGGATATCCTCTTGATTTGTCTTGTATTGAACATGCGATGGTTTATAAATGTTCATTTTCTTCGCATTTAGGAGACCTTCACACCTTTCAATGACCCCCTGTTGTTCGTCAAGAACTTCGACACTGCTGTTTCCTTGTAAAATTCTTTCGCAACTTTCCACAGACGTTTTCAGTTGTGTGGCAGACATCTGAGAGTGTTCTAATTGTGCTGAGCAATCTCTTTGCTGTTCGTTTTCAATAACATCTAACTTGGCCACCATGGCGATCTCGTGCTCCTTTAACATTCTAATGATTTCTTCAACAGTGGTAACCACTTTGATATGAGCAGCAGCAATTTTCTCTCCGTTTTTCTTCAACATTTCTCTTGTTTTCTCCATTTGAGTCATGTGCTCAGCAATCTCTACTTTCACTTCCTGCACAATCTCCGCCATCTGTTCTTTCTGTTCTTCGGCGGCTTTCTTGATATCCACCTTGGTGTGATTTGCATGACGTGTTTGTCCACACCTGTCGCAAATGCAAATTTTGCATTTCTGACAATAATAGTTGAGAGGCTCATTCTCGTGATGTTTCTCTCTACATATGAAAGAGGTCTCCACCGATTCTTCCAGTTTCAGACGTGTACCTTATCGGGCAACTGATGAATAAATTTACGCAAGTTACGTGCGCAAAGAACGCAAAAAAAGGGAATTCAACGGCTTCCGCCAGTCTGGCGATAAATTTAAATCACGTTCGAAGTTTTCGGCCTTGTAGGCCGTCGATGAATTTTCTCGATTTTAGTTTTGGAACGCAAAGCCAATACAATTCGCGCCTCAATTAGAATCAATTTATAAAGTAAAATAAAATTAAGGTGGCTCAATAGGGTTTTTTGGCCGCGCGAAGAGTGGGTACGAAAAATGGCGAAAGCTTTAAATGGCAACAAACATCAAAACAAACATGGCGGCTTCACGCGAGCGCACAATTTTTGTCACATAAACGCGAAGCTTACTTGATGAGAGTGAAATGGCATTGGTACTTTCCTCAATGTGCCTGCGATGAACTCATCAACTTTTAAAAATCGGGAAAGGGAAGCTGGAAAGGCAATAGAACTAGTGGCCAAAAATAGTTGCCAACAATTCCTAAACCGTTTACGAGAGAAGGCAATCGAAAATAGTAACAAGCCGGACGAGAACAATTTGGTACCCATTGCCTGTTCTTACGACATGGGGTGGCAGAAGCGGGTGCGAGGCTTCAACTCCAAAACCGGACATGCTGCAGTCATGGGCCTTTCAACTGGAAAGGCCCTTGACTACTTAACGAAAAATAAAATGTGCCACTCCAGTGATGAAGCTGACAAGGCAGGAAAACAACCAAAAGACCACGCCTGTAGAAAAAATCATTCGGGCTCTTCAAAGTATATGGAACCTTTAGCTGCAGTTGAACTTTTCAATAAGCTGACTGAATCAGATGTCAAATTTCCAATTTACACTGGGGATGATGATTCAACAACTGAATCTCACCTAAAGCAAAAGGTACCCTACGGTGTGGAAAAATGGAGTGACACAGTTCACATAAAAAGATCCCTTACAACACGCCTATACAACTTGAGCCAACGAAGTAAGTTCCCCAACAGTTCGGTGTTGTCACAGAAAGTCACAAATTACCTTGTCAAGTCCTTTACATACTGCATTGCACAAAACAAAGGGGATGCTACAAACATGAAATCTGTAATTCAAAGAATTGTGCCCCATGCATTTGGTGAACATTCTGGTTGTAGAGAAACATGGTGTCGGTACAAGAAAGACCCTTCACATTATTGTCACAGAGATCTTCCCTATGGTAAAGACCTCCTAAGAGATAGCCTTCAATCAGCCCTGAAGTCTCTCTTTGATGAACATAGCACAGACATTGTTATCAGCAAACTTGCACCTGCGGCAAATTCACAGCGTAACGAGTCTCTGAACAGTGTGGTGGGCTCGAAGAACCCCAAAATTCGCTTTTTTTCGTGGGAAGCGAAAGCAATGATTAGCGAGTGTCCTGCAGTGTCTCTCAAGTAAATTTAGGTGACAGGTACATTCCTCAGACTCTCGCAGCACTTAACATAGAGCCAGGTTTTTTTCTGTGTAGACCATACTACGAAAATGGACAAGAAAAGTGCGATGGACAAACGAAGGAAATCAACAGTTGCATTCAAGCGACGTCGATCACAATTAAACAAACACAAGATTTCAGAAACCTCGAAAAAAGAGGCCAAAGCAGGTACCATGTATGAGAGTGGCATTGGCCTGACCCTAAACTATTCTGCGACAGCGATGGACTTGAACAATTCTGAACTTTCAATCATTGAACTTTACGACATAAACGCTGCTACAACGAAACAACAACAAGAACAGTACGAAAATGCAGTTCCGAAATACCCTTCGAGACCCACAGTTCAAAAGGAAACATTTGATGACTGTAAATTTTTTATCACTTTGTTTTATTTGACATCGGGACAAATTCAAACGAAAAATCAGTATAAGTATGCCAGCTAGCTGCCGTGGATAGGTCAGACAAACAATTCTCATGCTATATTCTACCAAACAGATTCTCACGCGTCAAAGGTCAACAAACTTACAGTTAAAACTGTCAATGGATTCGGTCGACTTTTTAAAGATAATCGACCCGTAGAAGCACTTGAGTTATCGCAAGTACTTAGGCAGTTCTTAACTTTTTTGAGGGCCAGCATAGATTCAACTTCGTCACGGTCCACAAAGCCCGTTTGCACAATCTTGGCTGGACACAACACCGAGACATTTGATATTCCAATAATTCTTCGGAATGGTGGCGAAAATTTTATCGTGGAGCTCAGTTCCAACAGTTCCAACCGGTTTGCAGACACTCTGACACTGTTGAAGTCACTCATCAAAAGCGAGCACTCTTCCCTCCAAAACCCCGAGGGTCAATATCCAAAGCCTGACCAGATTTCTGTTTAGGAACATTTATTTCAAACAACCTTTGACGCCCACGACGCCCTAGGGGACGTCATCGCTCTTCGAAGAATCTTGTTTTCGTCTAGGCTGGCTTTGTCTGATGAAATGCTGGTAAACAGAAGTTCTGTAATCTCTGTCAAGCATGCCGCCGAAGCCATGAAATATCTTGACAACCGTCATCAGAGACTCCTGTCCTTTCGAGGAAAGCTGTACAACCCAGGTCATGCGGATAGCCCAATAAAACAAAGCATCGCCGAAAAAATTGCTGGAAGTGGACCAAGATATGAGGATTTGAAGAATCTGTACCAACGATTTGGACGGAAAGGTCTTGTGTGTATTTTGACGAAACCACCATTGTCGAGTCGCTCATCGCTTCCAAGGGTCACAAACACGACGAGAATAGTCTCCGCAATTTTGAAACACTTCGAAGAGATTTCCAAAGATTCTGCGACATAGTGAATTAAGGTATGTCCTCAACTGACTTCCAAGTCGAAAGCATTTTGATTTAAAAACGTCAAAGATAAGTGACTGCCCGTGTTTGCATATTCGTTCTCGACGCGTGGTTCGAAAGTTCGCGCATGCCCAAATAGCGATCTTGGCGAGTTCCTATTCTGATCACGTAATTGCCATTGAGGTGAACAAATAGAAAGTTTCCCCCTCAGATTTCTCGAATTTCCTTCGGTAAAATTCCTTAAAATTTGACAGAGATGTTACACCTTTTTAGCTTTCCTCGCTGTCAATTTATCAGAAATATTTGCAAGACAAGGTTCTCGCTCAGCCAAAAAAGCACAAAAATGTTAAAAACTAAATAACTACCTTGACAACCCCACTTTTTTCGATTTTAAAAGTTTCTTCTTGTCAGACTCTACCCAGTCGGAGAATGTCTGAAAATTTTACCGAAGGGAATTGAAGGAAATTGAAATCAAAGCCAAACAGACATCAATTAATGGCCATGTTTGAGTAGTTTGAATTTGAGACTAAAAGCCTTGATTTCAGAGGTGACTCTTCTACAGGAAATTTTGGCCCTGGTTTGTTATGTTTCAGTAGCTTTGATTTAGAAAATAGCAAAAAGAACGAGAATATTTAACTTTCGATTGCTGTCACTGGCGCGCTCTTCGTGATCTTGCATAACTCCATTGAGCCACCTTAAACAAATTACGCGAAATCTGATAGACAGGTATAACGTGGAGATGTCGTTGCAGAAATGAAGTTTGTGTTTCAAAAGGGCTTTGAAAATGCACTCTTCCCAATGAAAAAAAAGCGAAAAAACAGAGAACTGCAATTTTGTTAACAACTGATTTATTTATCTATAATCAGTCCAACTTTGGCGCACTGACTCCCAAAATTGCCTTGCCTTTTTTCTGAAATCGAGGAAAGAAACTGAAAATGAATTTAATCAAAGCTTTTACAAAAATATCTATGGTTACAAAAGAATGTCCGCCTCAATTTCTCAAGATTTATGGGAAGATAAAAAATGAGAAAGTAAGTAGTGTATTTTAAGATCATTGTTTGATGGTATTAAAGCCAACTTGAATTGAAAATGACTTTTTCACGGGATCCGTTTCTTCGTTAATTCCGTAAACGAAGGCTTATATTGATGACAAAAAAGAACGTTGATAAAAATTTAATCGACAAAGGAAAGCTTTAATGAATTTAAAGTTAACAATATCCCTAAAATTGAGAGTTTGGAGTTCTGTAGAAAACAGAAATGTCGACATTTACAAACAAATTCAAGAACACGTGTTCAATATGCGTATAAGTTTCACCTGTTAAAAGCATGTATCGTATATTCCTCTAGCGCGTCAGTTATTATATGTTCTAGAAGAAACCTCTGGTGCGCACGATATTTAACTTTTCAATCATGATATCGGATGTTATAAAATGGGCATTACAAATAACAGGAAAGCTATTCGTTTGCAAGAAATAAAGTTAAAATCAAATCCGGACATAACATCGACAACAGAATTTAAAACAATCTGTTGTCAGGTTATAAAAAGATGAAAGGTAAGAAGGCATTAAAGAAGCGTGTTTGCGTGCGAAAGTTGAAGACCGCCGTAAATATATACGAGTTTTATTTACTTGGACATTTATCATGTAAATTATTGGCGCCATTGAGCGCCATCAAATTGCTTAGTGATCGTTCCCGAGAACACGTTCACAGACAGGCCAATGTTAATAATTGATTTTCTGTAGTTGATAAATCCATTAGGGAATTTTATCTGGGCGTTATACAAGTGAATGTCTTATATAGATCCCCGACCATGCGAGGTTTACTCTAACAGCAGGTATTGGCCCCTGCGGATGGTTGTGCAGCAAACTGCCAAAGGAGGTATAAGTTACTTATCACGTCTACTAGCACTGCGGCGTTAAAGTTAGAACTTTCTATCGGTTCTTCTAAAAACTGGTGTCAGGATTTATTTCAGCGCAAAAAAATTGAAAAGGTAAGTTTTATCATGGTTTATATTTTCTTCCTTTTCGCCGGTTATATTACCAAATCGAATAAAACTCACGGTTTCAGTTTTGTGTGTCACTCTTTTACCACGGGGCATGATATCGATTCGAGTTAATCTGATATTGATTTTCAGCACTGAGTGATAAGGAGATGCTTACCTATATTATTCTTAAGCATGCGTGGCCCCAATTGTGGGAAAGTACGCGGATCTCTGAGTGTACTTTGTCTAAAGTTGTGTACGCAATATTTATGTTTTCTTTATATCGACAATGAATTTGAATTAAAAAGTGGAATAGATCACTTTTTCTTCTTCGGAACGGATGAGAATACAAGTAGCTGGAGGCGGTGAGAAATAGATAAAATATAGTATTGGGTAACATTCTGTACATTCAGTAAGATGGAACAAATTGTATATCAAGGATTTGAATAATATTTCAATCCAAATGCTTCGCTCAGTAAAATTAAAAACGTTTTGAAGAAATGAAATTTATGATTTTAAATTTGCTGGTATGCTAATTAGATCAATAATATTTAGACAAGATTGGCTCAAAGGCAAAGAAAATTATCTTTTCCATTGTCATTACTTGCAAGGTCTACGCTACAGGCTTTTAAAACGTTTTTAACGATGACAAATTCGAAAAGTTTAGCCGAAACGGATCGATATGTAAGACGTTCGATTTGGCAGACAAAAACTGGATTTTGAAATATAAAACTTGAGGAAAAAATTCTTCTTTTACTCTCATGGCTGATGTCACCTGATGAGCGCGCTTGTTAGAAGTTCAGATAAGTGTAAATGACTTCATTGCTTTAACAAAAGATGCCTAATTTCCTTTTGCCTCTTTCCCTAAAAAAATTATCGCGATGCTTAAATTATTTTTGCAAAAAAACAATAAGCTCAGGAAGACTCTAAAAAGATAGCAAATAACAAGCCACAAGTTAAAGGCAAGCAGTCGAATTTGCTAGAGCCGATCAATTCATGATAGATACGCCTTACATAAAACATGGACGTGCCTAAAAGTTATCGCTAAAATCGTTATTTGCATATGCAAGGGGGATACGCAAAAGGATATTATTTTCTCGGCAATCTTTGTTTGGACAGGCGGAGAAAATGATAATAAACAAATCGATGCAAAGGGTTTAATAACGGCGTGAAATAAACGAGTTTCCAAACGGCGTTGGCGGTCATGCAGACACGAATGAAGCTGTTTTCTACTGAAGATACCTAAGTGAAATATTATTTTTGGTGAGAAGAAAATTATAGTTACTATTACTGAGGTTACGTAACTTTGAGTTGACCTTTCAGATGTAAGAATTGTGCTACCTCCCTAAGCTTCAACTCATTTCCAAATTAGTCCGCACTGAGACATCCCAGTCGCTTTGTTGGTGGGGCTTTCTCGGAATATTAGACTGTGGCAGATCAGGCGATCAAAAGGTAAGGTGGGAAGGGGGTATCCATTTAGACCCTTCTCTAATGAATATATCTATTTACTTAATAACGAGAAACTCGGGGTTCTAAAAGATCGTATATTTTTGTTTAGAATTCTAACTTCGTTCTGATAAGGAAGGATAACTAGACGATGCTCGTATAGAGGTTAATCGTGTGCTGTTCCGTGGACCCAAGACATTTTAAAAGATTAAAACGGTAGATAGAAATAGAAATCCAAACTTATTATAGAAAAAGCGTAAATGCTAAGCGTTTAGTGCTTTTAATTCGTACATGTAGCTGTGTTACACGTGTAATGAGAAAACACCTGGTGTTTTCCAGTACCTAAACCCTTACCAGTTTGCTTGTTAGACATTTAATATAGTCGACTAAGAGACCCACTTACCCCACACAAAATTGTTATAATCACAGCGGTCCATTTGCAGTTATGTCCTGACTGCACATCAACGTGATCCAAGGAGAAGTTAAAATTGTCTGTTTTAGGAGTCCAGACTTTCAGGAAGGGTTTGGTGATATTTTGACGCCCACCAAAGTGCTCTGGTATTGTCAAATCCCATTTTCACGTTTCATTTCAAAATTCTGACATATACATAAATATTATTTTCTTTTTTTCAAAGAATTCTACTGATTTGACTGCGCTATTTGGACCGCATAACAAATTACTCTGGAGTCATTTGGAATTCTCGCCATGTAGCTAATAATTACCTATCATACTTTCTTAAATCCAACAGACCTAATTGACGCCTTTGTCTGTCGCAAATATTACGTTGTGATCTGATAAGACTTTTACACTGAAGTCCGATGTGAATTGTCCAGCGTATTGTTCTTCAAGACATGTCAAAATGTTGCTCACGTTCATTTATCGAGCCTGAATATCATTAACTACGATGCAATAGAGACTTCAAAACCCGCCTTTTTAAAGTTCTATTCCTGACAAAATTTTGGAACATAAAAGGTGGACTTGTTATAAATTGCCCGCCTCTTTCATATTCACTTTGTAAACATCAATACCTTAAAAATAAACGCTAAAAACATACTATTTGCGCTGTGTGAAAGAGCAAAACAAAGCAAAAATATTGCTGTCATATTGTTGACTTTCAGTTTAGTAGGTTATAAATTATTTTCGTTAACAACGTTTCCTGATATTTTCTAGGAAAAGTCAGACATTTTAGTAATTGTTGCTTAGTTTCAAATCGGGGAGGCCACTTTCTGCTCCACCCCAGACAGAACAGGGTAAAGTAAAAAGATACATCAGAGTAGCCACAGTGTGATCAAAACGTATTATTTTTTTTACCTTACGTTATGTTTTTAAAGTCTTTTCGTTGCTGTCTTTAATACTTTATCGCAAACAAAATTTTTCATTCTTTAACTGTATTAAAAAAAACTGTCGAAAGCAGATGTTCGAAAGAAGGCATTTATTGTTAGTTTTTATCGACATTACACATTTCCTAGTTTGCAAATATCACCTTACCTCGAAATTAAAGCCTTGAAAAACGAAAGCCGCAAAGAATATTTTAGGATATTTTGACATGAACTGCTGAAAAGGAGTTAATATCAACTGATGTCGGTTCCCAATTTTATTAAACCTTATGTCAACATTATAACTAAAACAAAATCGTTTCGTAAAGTGCGTTTTATCAAAATAACTTCATCAGTGCTGGCAGAGTTTACATCACTTATTTCTTTTATAACAAGCCATCGAGCAAGGCTGCAGTTCAGTTTGACTCCTCTCTCGAATCACATTCAACACCAAGAAATTTTCAGTGATAATTCAAGTACTTTTCTACGTTCTGAAGAATCTGGAGTTATTTTAACGGTAAAAACTGTTTGTCTCAATCATTCTACGTTAGTTTTAACCCATAACTCATTGTCAACTAGTCTCCGCAATTTCACTAGTGTTTTAAACCTTTGGTCGATTGCTTTTACTATTTTTCGCTGTTAAATATCTAGCACCTATGGAACATGAGAAATAGCTCTTAACGTGGCTTGGAAATTTATATCATTCCAGTTCTCAAGACGTGAAAGAGGCCAAAAAGGAAAGCAAAATTACAGCTTGCTTTAAGACTATTTTTTGTGCGATTTCGGTCATTTTTCCCAGGAATATTTATATTTTATTGTGAACCTTTTCCAAATGCGTCGCTGACAATAAGAGGATAGGAGTCAATGGGAGGATAGGAGCCTCTAACGCGATTAGCTTAACATTTTCCAACGAAGCACTTGCAAAGTTCTCATATTTTCGTTAATTGATATTAGTACCTTAAAAAATTATTGCGATTTTCAACTGCTGAGCAAAACATGGATATTTTTTTTAAAAAATCACCAACTGAAATATGAGGACTTTACGCGAAGATGTAGGCGAACACAGATGGGTAGAAAAAATTTAGAATATTTTTACATCAACATTTCTGAAGTTTGTCACCTTGCTTTAAGAGTTAAGCTGGGGAATCAAAAAGAAACATGGGAGAAGGTTGAAATAATTTGCGGCATTGAGATATATGTATGTACATGGTTGTTAGTACAGTTTTGGTTTGAGTGTTATGATCTATGCGTTAGTGGTACACTTCAAAATAGCTGTATTCTGGAATATTGACTCAGTTTACAGAACAAACTTCCTCAGGGAGAATGTTACTTAGTACTATTGTTGCCACTTAAAAAAACTTTGATTAATTTTTACGTCCTTTTAGACTTCGCGGCCTATATCTTTGTAATGATGGTCGGCTTCCACTTGGACTCTTGTCATTTTTGGAAATTATAAAGTTGCGGTGACACAAATCAAGCGGTGATTTGACAACATTCTTCATTTAAGAAACTCGACCTTCCCCGAAGTGAAGTTTCAAAACACAACTCACGACAATCATCTGTTTTCATTCTGCGTTCGGCAGAACCTTAAACACATACGTACAATTAACTTACAAGTAGCAACGCTATCCTACACATTTCCAACATTTTTGTGTCATCGTATTAGGGTACAGAACGTCAGTTGACTTTAATGCTGTAATTTTTATGGAAATTTTGTACACTTCTCCTACAAATATATTTCGGCATATATTAAATAATTATACAAGGCTAAGGTAAGAGAACTAAAATAGGGAAAAAATAATTTTTCTGTAGACTGGCTGCGTACCGCGCTAAAGATATATTATAATTATCTTTCTTTTTTTTTTTCGAACGCGTCACCAATGAAAATAGGTATGATTTAATTTAAAACGTCTTCAAATGATGTTTTTTTTTCTTTCCATAACTTCGTCATGGTGTTGGTGGATTTGACTATATAATACGAAAAACTATTTACTCAAAGAAATATGACCAAACAAGAAAAGGTTATTTATCAAGCACTTACATACCAAGCAGCGGAATACTGGAACAGTCTTTCTATCGACTTCAAAGCCAATAAGTTTTTATCTATTATTCAAGCAAAACTGAAAACTTTGTTTGAACATTTTAGCTCATTTTAATCGATTTTAAACTTTTATGTTTTGTGTAATTAGCTATTTTAAGTTATTTGGCTATTTAGAATGAGATGGAGAATGATAAATTGCGCTGAAAGTAAATATGTTAATGTTCGACACAATTGTTTATGCAAAGGTGTCTTCCACACTTTGTGGTCCTTTTTGGATGGGGAACCTTGTTTTCCTCTATTACTCATAACAGATTTTTTTTTGTTCCTTTCGACCTTGCCAGTTGTGGGATTTGACTTCACATTTTCTGATATGTATGAGGCAAAATGAGCATAAGGAAATAATTGAACTAGCCATGATAAAACCAAAGTTGAAGAAAGATGAGTAGTTTCACATCATTGCCTTGTAGACAACTAAAAAATGAAAAGAGAAAATAAAAAATTATGGCTTGCTTGCAAGGGTGATTTTCTGCTGAAAACATTACAATTTTTTCGTCAATTCACTTGTAAATATTAGTAACACGTTGATAACAATTAATTTTGCACTGCTAGAAAAAAAATCGGTAACAAAGATATATGCGATAAAGAACACCTGACGAATACTAGTAGGTTCATTGTTTAGCAAATGACGCAGTTAGTAGCGGTTAAGCAGCGGAAAAATTGACTAACCCGGTTAGTCAGGAGAGAAGTTGAAATTTTTGGACATCTGGAGCTGTTCAATTTAAGGAATTCCCGGTTATTTTACAGAGGCATGCTTTATGTTTATTTTAATCTTCTAATCTTTTAATCTTCGATTTTATCTGTATCTTATCTAATGTCCTAAAGACTCTTAAGGAGTATATTCGTACATAACTCCGAACCTTTAGGAAACACACATTTACCGTATGTCGGGTAAATAAAGAATTCTGTTTAAGTCAACACTTTTCTCCTCTCGTGATCAGATGTGAATACCTTTAGCTGGAAGCAAACAGAACTTCAATTACTAAAGCAGTATGATTCGTAGCTCATATTTACAGCTACCATCCACACCCTCTGTTCTGCCTGCACCTCAACGTTCGTTTCTGATATATTATAGAAAACTAGGTCTCTGAATTCTTGTTCATTGAAATGATTTTAATCCAAAATCGACAAAATAATACAATTTTACGATGCTACATACTATCCTCTAATAAGCCCACCTCTACTGCAAATTCCGTCATCCCGTATGATAAAATGCGACTTAAGGTGGCCGAACACAGTTTTCAAGAGCCTATACCTAATTCACCATTACTTTTAAGCTATGTATGCTTTGGCGCCCGTTTTTTGCAAGAGTCAAGGTTAATCACAGAAAAGTTTATTCTCGCATTTTGGCTAAGGTATGTGCTGTTGCCATGGTAACGGGGCTGGTTAAAAACAAGGCTTAAAAAATGTTTTTTGTTTATTTAAAAAAATCCACTCGTTAGATTTTTTTCATCATTTGCCCACTACGAATTGACATTAAATCCCTTCTGTCAACATTGTTCTAATAAAATTTTGACATAGGCGATTTTCGTAATTCGCCGTAAATAGTTTTCACTGCATGTTCTGTATTATTAAAAATTCCCTATGTCAAAATTCAGATTTTTTGCGATAGATCATTCACGTGGTTTCTGAACTATTTTTTTGCCAAATTTCTTGAAATTCTAACGACTGGATCGTCCGAAATCGGCGAGTTTCTGCAAAAGCAATCGGTCTCAATTTTTCGAGCAACTGCGCATACGCTGCATTTAACTGGGTTCTTTCGGTAACAAAGAAAAAGCCGAGAATTGCTGGGTTCTTTGCGTCGTTACCTTTTCTAACATATCTTTGTAATAAAAGACTAAAGCCATCAATACCGCACTGCGTTCAATAATAGAGAGAAAAATAGCACAGATAGTGCGGGTGTTGAGTAAATAAAATGATCGCTCTATTGACGGCATGTTTGTTTTTGCAATCCCTGTGCGCGCGCTCAATTGCATCAGCAAAAGCGCGCGCGAAAACTGTGTTTGGCCACCTTAACAACATTTAACGATACATGCTACAAAATGAGACCGTACGCATTTATCAAAGAATGTGCAATTTATTTGTTACAAACTTTAGTTCCTCAAAGTTTTTGAATCTTATGCCATCTGTGGATGAAATAAATTGTCAAACCTATAGGACCTCGGCTCTCAGCTTCCAAGCTTTATAACGAAGGACAAACGATCGATGGCAGGAATGCATAAACATATATAAAGTAATGAGTGCGAAAACATTACAGAATAAATATGTATTCGTGGTAATTGTTTGTCACAGAATGAATAGATATTCTTGGTAATCGTTTGGGTGCTTTTCGGTTTTGGTCTTAAGGTATCAGTAAGGGGAAAATTTGCAATTTTGCATAATTTTACTTTTTTAAGCTGTTGGATAAGTCTTAAAGTAATCTTTAAGATAAAAAAAAATCCACGAAAAAATCTTATGTCTGCCGCTAGTTATTGCACGAGAAAGATTGTTTTGCATATTAATTACTTAATTGAGAGTTGACAAGTTCTGTCAAATGAATTAATTATCGAGGCAAGAAGTCACATGACACCAAGATCATGCTGAGTTGACACGCGATTCGCGTGCCATAATCAGTGCCGGATGTCTCCGAAGAAGACAGAGCGATCTTGCCCGTTTTCATTGGCTAAAGGAAGGCCAAAGAAGGCGAAAAACACTTTCGACAAAGAGTGGGCCGCTAAATTAGCGGAAAGCGGCAAAGGGTTCGTTTTACAGTCAAGAAAAATTGCTGGATGAACTCGACAACGATCGCGATCACGAAGCCAGCGAGCAAGCCGAAATGAGCGCAAGCCACGCTTAAATACTGTTGCAAGAAACTGTCGAAGCAGAGGAGATTGACGAAGAGAAGTGGACAAAATTGAACGGCAGATCGATTGTACAAAATTAGAATCAGCAGTGCAACATTTTTTTTTCTTACCCAGCTATTGTCATTTCTTCCAGTATCTTTGCCTTTGCATCAACATCAGTTGATGTAGTCCCGTTTACAACGTCCTCTCCAGCGTTTCCCTTTGTGCGCTTGCATTTTCTCGGGGACCTTCTACGGGCCTTCGGCATGTTAACAGTGACATGGTCATAATTTTGAAGATAAGTCAACCGATACGTAAAATTTCGAACGCTAATATAGTAAATCAAAAGATAATTTCACGTTTACTAACTTTGGAATTCTGACTTCACACATGAAAAAGCGGTTTATTCACTGGTGAATAATTTTCCGCGCGCCGTCGCGGAAATTTGTACCTGTTCCATGTTAACTGTCACAGTCCTATTGTTATACAGAAAGTTGATTCCTCTGCGGTGCCTCCCTTGGTGTGATAATCTCATAACACTTGGATGCCGCCGAATTTTATTTTTTCTCTGTTTCTCGAAAGTAAAAAATAGGCGAGTTGTACGTGCATTTCGAGTTCCTGGTCGGCAGCCCCTGGACCAAATTGGCTGAAATTCGGAGAGAATGTTGTCAGAACGATCGCCGACAAAACCGTGTCTGCGAATTCAGATTACTCTTTTCATTAAAAAGTTATGCCTTTTTTTCGCGGGCAGTCCTATTTTTTTTCCCTTTTCTAACTTTACCCTCTTGTAAAATAATAACAAACGCATGTGCCAAAGATCTGAGACACGGTTTTTGAGGTCAATGTGTGAAGAAACGGACGCCGTGTTAATCGTTTTCTCCGACTTAAATTGAGCGGGCGTATACCTTGATTTATGGGTTCGTGAAGCTTTGTAAATATATTCACATTTTCGAAACACGGTAAATTTCTACCGTTTTAAACAGGTCGGGTTATAATCTGTAGTTTTTAAGCTTCCAGTAAATACACGGTTTATGTGAGTTTTTGTTAAAGCCACAAACGCTAGAGCGGACCGCGCGCGGATGGTCTAATGGGTTATACTGATACCTTAAAGAGTGTATCAATTTGCATTTCACAGAATAGGGCCATGGTTTAATCACACCGCACGGCACGCGCAAAACAAACACGTACTACCGCAAAACAAAGTCCAGATTATTAGCAAGATTAATTTATGACTAAAATCTAAACACAAATAGCAAAACAGGGAAGGGTAACTCATTGCTGTATGAAGAGCAAAAGCAGAAAGAGAGAAAGAAAATAAAAAGGGTAACCAAAGTACGGCAAACATGCAACCTACTTATAACTGTTGGATATTTACGAGCAAGAAATGTATTTAGTAAGGTTAACTGAATTGCGTTAGCATGCACATACATGCATGCAAACGTCCATCTCCGTCTCTAAGTAATGTCCGATTGTGAAAACTTTGGTCATTATACGAATTACATTTTATGAGTTCAGTAATCTAGAGCTTAAAATGCATCTTTTTTTCGTTGTAAACCATGAATAATTGTTACTTTTTCCGATATAATGTTAAATTGCAAGTAATGAATTCACTATCTTTTGCCGCGAATTTGCAAAACAAAACAAGTTGACAACGAAAACTAATGAACCCAGATGTTTTGATAAAGGCGAAGAATTGTTGTTTTATGAAACATCTACTGCACGACACACAATTCTTCACTTGAAAGTAAGGTTTCTCTCAGTGACAAATTTCATCAGCAAATTCTCGCAAGGCCATAGATCCTGCTCGATTACTCTCCCGTTGAAAGAAATTCTTTTTTTTTTTATCTTTGTTTGAGACCGTGATAGTCTAAGATGTTGACGTGTTTTACACGTATTAAACGTAATGCACAAAATTAAACCTACCAGTAATTATAACAGAAACACGAATTTCAAACTCAAAATATATATTTTTAACTGATTCAATTTACCAAACAATTCTTTTCTCTCAGGTTCAAATATTGTAACACAAAAAATCATCTTTACTGCAGCTGGCCTTCCGAAGAAATTATATACCGACATAAAAAAAAAAAGAAAACATTAAGCACAGGTGAAAATGCTTTCTAATAATAATAAAGCGATAACCTTTGCGAGATCCATTACTGTACGTCTTATCATGATGCATTCGTCCTTGTTTGTCACCTTACATCAAAATTATTGTCTTGAAATGGACGGAACAACTGCAAATTATAGTGTTCATATGGGTTCATATTAATTGACTGTACTTGGGGTGCAATTGAATCTTGTGTCAACATGATAATTGAACGATAATTCTCTCTGCGCAGAGTACAACAAATTTACATACCTATCTTATTCGGCACGAACGAAACTTCTCTTCCGCCTACGAAGTTGGAAATTCAGTTTGTCTTGAATGCTGTAAGGGGTGTTAACAGGTTACACATCGGCAGTGTAAATACGATCCTTCGTTATCCAAAAAAATGGACATTTTTATCAGGTAAATGTAACTTTTGGTACTATTGTCTTAATGTTTTACGTTTATTTTAGTCTATTCTTGCCTAAATCTACCACCAATCCAGACTGATGCAGTGTATTTCGTTGCTGGGAGGCCGACTTCTTGTTTCACTGTCTCAGACGCCAGCTATGACTCACTCTGCTGGCGGCATAAAGATATTTTTCGCGATCTATAAAAGACGCTGAAAAAACCATCAGTGAAAGCTCAATTACGTATTTAAAGAATCGCTTTGGTTTCCTCTGAAAGTAATATTTCAGCCGAGTGCGACAAACACAGAATGCAGACCTACAGAAATCCCCAGGCTTCATTCCATTTCATCTCATGTCATCAAAATTGAGGCTGGAATTAAGAATATGTTAACAATGCAACCGAGACTGAGATTCTGCCATGATCTTTTATTTGTTGTTGTTGTTTTAGTTTTGATGGAAAATAGAAAGTGATAAAATCACATAATGTTTTTAAATGAATTATATCTTACAGTTGAAAAGTTGGTTGAATTCTTACCTTTTTCTAACAAAACTAGCTAACAAACCGATAAAAACTAGCACTAGACAGACGGTTTTATTTCTGGTTACATTCGTTATATTGATCTGGAATATATGTGCTATACTCGCTGTAACCTGGGAATGTGCAGAGAGAGTATGTTCAGCCTAAAGTTAGCAGAAAAATAGGAATATCTAGCCTGGGTGTGAAAAATATGCATTCTTATAAAAAAAAAAATAAAAAAAAAAGAGTTACCGAGGTTTAAGTCTGCAGATCTGTATTTGCAAAAAAAATGGAAAAGGAACAGGTGTATTTTTTCCCAGGTATATGCTCATTTTAATTTTGATTATTTCATCACCTGGAATATGCGAGATTTCTCCTTGAAAACGCTTGTTTTCTTTAAATACCAAGATTTTATGAAAGCAATACAACTTGAGTAGCTCCATTTTCTCTTGATAGTTCGATCTTATGAGTAAGCTCCGTTGAAACTGATTGGTCAGTTTAGCCGTGATGGTATAAACTGTTGCACACATGCCTTTTAAGTTTAATTTCCCAACAGTCATTCCTCAGTTTTAGTAAGTCTCGATCTGTCCATTGTTAGTAAAATAAAATCGATCTTTTTGAGATTCATCTGTCGATTTTGTTCATGTCAACTGCGGACTACTTTTATTTTGAACGAAAAAAAACAATGATATCCCAAATAAATAAATTAATTAATTAATTAAAATATCATAAATAAACCATCCTTTTTTCATTTATTTATTGATTTTTATTTCATCAATAAATTTGGGAGCTTTTTGGGAAATGAGAAGTTTTTCTCCCATGAGCAAAAGCTCTAATACTGTCTCCATAAAAATCTTGTAGCGGTTATGCGGTTTGTAAACAAAAGTATTTATTGCGGTTACTAAGAGTTTAGATATTTTGCGGCATCGTAATTTGCATGCGACATTATGTTGGGTTATTTTTCAACACGAATTTTTAAGTACAATGATAATTAAAACGCTTGGGAAACAAACTCCAAAATTTTCAACCTTTAAATTCAACGAAGAAGGCTTGTCGAGATGAATCTTATTTTTTATAAGGAAGCTTTATATTGACAGCAAAAAGCACAATAATGACGTAGTCTATGAAATGAAAAGGAGCTTAGCAACCGTAATTTTCGGAACATTTAATTGGTCAAACAAACTGCTGTAATGTAAAATCCTGGAATACAGTTATACAAAAAATGGAATTTATAAATATGGCTGATTACTTGTCAAATCAGTATGGCATGTTTTAAAGTAATTTCGCCTTAGCTTTAAAAAACAATACGGTGGCCATTTCTGTGGTGCAGCGAGGGAAAAAAAAGTGAACATTTTAAGTTTATCCAAAAAGGTAAAAGTATTGTAAGAAAAACTGCGTGTGGTTTAAATGGATTAGTAAATGAACTCGAATGCTTGAACGCTTCAAAGATAAACTTTCGAGGTAATCTCTGAATCAGCTAGATCGATTACAGTCGTTTATGAGGAAATATTTGCCTCGTATTATGGGCAAACATGAACATGGGTGTCAAATGGTATTTGATAATACCGATTTGAAATTGTGTTATTTCAAAAGGATTCAAAATATCACTGGCCTAAGGGACTCTGGACATTTGCATAATCTTGCATTATCTTAGCATTTAATACAACGTGCGTAATGGCCTTTGCGCGCTGCGGGTCATTTGATATCGTTTCAACACACAACAAAATAAACGGCACGCAATGCATGTAGAAGCGATGACGTTTAAAAATTGTTCCTAGAAGATTGGAACATGAGCAGACAAACTGATTCTTAAACTTTTGGGTTAGAAATTTTAGGGATTTACATTTAGGGTAGTCCATTGGTGGCTCATTCAAGTAGTTCATGTACCAGGTCCATCTTGCCAGTCCATGTGCTAAGGGTCAGCGAAATGTACCGACCCAAATAAAAAGCACTCCGCTGAAAAGTTCCTCTCTCTGAAATCAACACCTTATTATCTTTAAAGATATTTGGCAAAGCTAATGGCTATCTTTAAAACGGGGAACGGGGAATCGGGGAATGGGAATGGGGAATGGGAATGGGGAATGGGGAATGGGGAACGGGGAATCTTTAAAATGAGGAATCTTTAAAAGCGGGAATCTTTAAAATGGGGAATCTTTAAAAGCGGGAATCTTTAAAATGGGGAATCTTTAAAAGCGGGAATCTTTAAAATGGGGAATCTTTAAAAGCGGGAATCTTTAAAACGGGGAATCTTTAAAAGCGGGAATCTTTAAAATGGGGAATCTTTAAAAGCGGGAATCTTTAAAATGGGGAATCTTTAAAAGCGGGAATCTTTAAAATGGGGAATCTTTAAAAGCGGGAATCTTTAAAATGGGGAATCTTTAAAAGCGGGAATCTTTAAAAGCGGGAATCTTTAAAATGGGGAATCTTTAAAAGCGGGAATCTTTAAAATGGGGAATCTTTAAAAACGGGA
>NC_138157.1:13511020-13556020 GCF_964199315.1 Orbicella franksi
TAATATGGCTTTTTCAGTCTAATGAATTCACTCCTTTTAATGGCGCAAACTGTGTATCCGTGTATATTAAAAGCAACATTACCAATTTAAGTGAATAATATCTATTTTTGGAAAGACTATAGTGTGGTAAGTTGTTTTCGCACGCAACAAGCTGCAACAATTATCAACTCGCTCCCTATTGCCATCAATCTGGTCGCCAGCTGTAGCTTAAAAATTGATGCCTGCTGCAAATTTGGACGATTTAATCAAAACATTTGTTCCATTTCTCGTTCTTTGACTAACAATGCTATAAAGTAATACTAGTGTTTGCGTTAATGGAAGATATCGGAGAATCGCAAGAAAAGCCGATTACTTCGTTACCATTTGTGAGCTGAGGCCAGTTGGTAAATTATTTTAAATGTTGTGCTGTATCGTATTGGATCATTCTCTTTCATAAGAGTAACGACAAGTTCCGGTTTTCGACCAAGCCTCAAGAACCAGCGTATTTCAAACGAAGGAGTTAAATACCTGTACAGTTTAACCCGGGTGTTTAGTAACCTCGGATGAGAGCTACTGTTGACATAACATTTTAACACACGTGAAGGAAAAATAAATATAAAGATTGCATCCCGACAACGGCTAATTATGTAGTGTCTAGTGACGTTTTTCAGTATAGAACTGAATTGGAAAGATTCTATTCGTATTGTAGAAGTAAGCAAATCTCTGGCCTAAATTGTGAAGTTGTGCAAAATTGGAGAAATGAAGCAAAATGAAAACCACCAAAATAATCGACGGAAAGTTTTAACCGAACACTTGGTACAAGTATCCCCAAGAAGAAGAAGAAGAAGACTGAGTTTCGTGGACATCACTTCGTTTTTTTTTTTGTTTGTTTTTTTGTTTTTTTTTTTAACTTTTTGGTTTGGAGCTCTGCTTTATTTATTCTCAGCTTGGTAATGAAAACCACAGGCTACTCCTCTTCGCTATTTGCGGGTAAATTTACGAACACGGAAGCCCTTCCTGCGGAGATACATTCTGTAAACTTAATCTGCCGTTAACATATCCGCCTTCAGTCGTCATGAAGATAACTATAATTGCACATTTTTATTTCGAGCCGGCGTAGATACTTTAGCGAGCATTAGATTTTATTTCAGCAAACATTGAATCAAAATCGAATTGGTTGTCTATGTTAACTTGACTCCTCCCTGACTCTGTGCCTTGTTGTCGAAGCTGAACTAAGACTCCTCAGGAACTAAAACAACTAAGCACGATCTGTTACAAGTTGTTGACACTTATCAACTGTCGCAAAGGAATTTTCAAAGGTATTTCAATCAGTTCAGTTGAAATTGATAGTGTCCTCTTATTAAAGCAAGCGAGTTATCACGCATGCTGAGCTGAGAAGGTCAGAGCAACACTTCATATGCATCTCGGTAATTTCTTTGTCAGAACGCTTTAGTCTCGTACTTGTGAGGTTCGGGCCGTCGTTACGCTTAACTCGTATCAGCGTTAGACAGTCAACTTCGCGGCCAGCCTTTCGACACCTTACTTCTGAGCCGCGCAATCCATTACGTCCCGATGACTTTTATTCAGCTGTAGCATGAACTTCACTTCTCAGGTAGCTTTAAATGCATTTTTATCTCCACTGAAACTAAATTGTAGTCTGGTGAAAACATCTGGTGAAAACATCTTTATGAGTGGATGAATGAATATCATATGTCATCAGATGGAATAAATAAATAAATATCTTCTGGGTAACTGCAGCCGGCCAATGACTGAGTTGCCAGTAATCGGATACCCGTGTTTGCGCAAAGAACTCTGGGATCGTCAGGGGGCAAACATTGCAAGTCGCTAGAAGGAAATGTATGGCGAAAAGTTGTTTCGACGCCCAAAAACACGGTTTTGGGGAGAGATCAACGCTTTTTCGCCGTTGTTTTATCGCGAATGGATTTTGGCAATGTGGATACATGGAAAATGTAAGTTTTTGTTTGAATAACCGTGAAATAAGTGATAAATTTACCGATAAGCTCCCTTTTGCTTGCGTGAGGTTTATTGTGAAATACATTGAAGAGCATATTGAAAATTTCAATACACGCCTGATCTCGAGAGGCTACCCGGAGCAAATGGTAGAAAAGACCCTCCGAGAAGTTAAATATAAAGACAGAAAAGAAGCTCTAAAACAGAAATCGAAAATTGCAGAAGGAACTACTACCCTTTGTGTCGGGCAATTTCACTCAACCGTCAATACCAAACTTTGGAAAGCATAATCACGCACAAATGGCACTTTTGAATACAAATACTCAGAGATATATTCAAGGAGCCACCCTTGATCTGTTATAGAAAAGGAAAATCGCTGAAATACGTGCTTCTAAAAGCAAAACAAAGGCTTTGAGCAACACAGTAGCCACACAGCATGAGTCGCGCGGACTCATTTGTCATTAAATCAACCCCAGACAGTACAATGATCGCCACCGGGCTTATTTCCAGTATTATTTGTATGACTGAGCTTTCAAATAAGCCAGAAGTAACCTGTACACAACTTTAAAGGCTTTACTGGGTTATTTCCTCTCGATTTATACCTAATTAATTTTGTAATATTTTCAGACCATTATTTCACAATAAACCTCACGCAAGCAACGGAGTTTATCGGTAGATTTTGTCACATATTTCACGGTTATTCAAACAAAAACTTACATATTCCACATATCAGCATTGCCCAAATCCATTCGCGATAAAAACGACGGCGAAAAAGCGTTGATCTCTCTCAAAAATCGTTTTCTTGTACCTCAAAACAACTTTCCGCCATACATTTCCTTCTAGCTACTGACAATGTTTGCCCCCTGACGATCTCACAGTTCTTCGCGCAAACACGGGTATCCGATTACTGGCAACTCATTCATTGATATATCGTATATGGAAATGCAAAAGTCCAAGGTCGTAAGACACCCAGAAAAAATAACAAAAACAACGAGCGGAAACGGATTTGCTTTTAATCATTTCTTAAGTTCGTACTTTTGTAATGCTCATTTCATAATATTGATGTCACTTTTAGCCTTCTTTTCAACCATAAATTTTGACAAATGTCGGCATGCAGTTCAAAGAGAACCCCATTAACTTAGTTTGAAAACATTTTTCACCAGTGCCCTCTTCAGCGAATTGTGTATTAAGTTGTCAAGTATCCAGTTCTTCCCTATTGATTATTGTAGCTGCTATTTATGTTTTAGGTTATCAGCAACACGAACAGCGTAAGGCCTTGAGATATAGTTTAATAACTGGAAGAAAGGCAAATTAACTAAGTACCGTACTTGATCAACATGTCATCTTTATAATTACTACCTTTTCTTGGAGTAGAAAAGCTAGCACTTTTGGGCAACCGAAGTCCACAGTTCTTCATGGGTCTCATCGAGCCCGTGGAATTGAGTTTTAACTGTATTTTGGTATTTTAAAACCACTCAATCGCCACTTCTACTTTTGTTTTTATCAGAATGCAGATGTCGAACAGCACAGACAGTCCACTGCCTGATCTTTCACCAGACACCGAATACTCAGGAACACCAAGAACTCCTCTAGTAGTTATTCTGGCATGTCTTTCATTTGGCACGGTCCTTGGTAACAGCATAGTATGCTTCGCAATCTATAACCATCCAGCTTTGCGTCATGTAACCTACATGTCAATCTTCAGCCTGGCAATCGCTGACTCTTTGGCAGGCCTGGTGGCCATGCCGAGCTATATCTTTAAAAAATTCACATGGGAAGAACCAATGCAGACGATCGTGTGCGACATTTTTCGCTCTTCCTACTTTCTCACGGGTTACGCTTCCATTCTGAGTTTGTCTGTCATCAGTTTAGAGCGCCTGATCGCCATCAGAAATCCGCTGAACCATGTTACTATTGTCACTCGTCGTCGTGTTGCCCTGGCGCTACTGTTCGCCTGGATAGACGCCCTGTTTGTTTCTTCCCTTCCTTTTGTCCCATGGGAATCAAACGAACCTTATAAGGAGTGCAACTACAGCCCGACCCACTGGTGGAGCATCATGGTTATCATATCCAACGTCGTAGTTCCATTTCTTGTGATCGTGATCTGCTACACCCACATGTACATTACGGCTCAGTCGCACATTAAGAAGATATCAAGTAATAAGAGAAACATATCGCACAACAGAGAGCATTCCCGCAAAGATTATAAGGAGCGCCGAGCAAATATCACCATCATGATTGTGATTGGCGTCTTTGTGGCCTGTTGGTTTCCATCTTGCTTTTATTATTTCTTACAAAAAACATGTCCGCAATGTTTCTCAGAATCGTTCCGTTCGAAGCAAAGCCTTGTCAATGCTTTGGTAAAGATTCTGACTTTTACATCGTCCTTTGTGAATCCATTAATTTATTGCTGGAGAAGTCGTGAGTTTAGAAGCGTTTTCCTGAAAATTTGCATTCGCAAGAAGCGAAGCTTTTTTGACTCATTCTCCATTTATTTCAACAGTTACATTTCACGATGGGGCAACGATGATCAAACGAGGTTGCAATGTTCTACGACACAAGAAAATGTGAACATTATCAAAACTAGTGACAGCAAAGACAGCATTGTTTAGAAATAGTGAAGTCAATAGAATGATAAATACTAAAAAGCGGAGCAGGATCATTCTTCTATTAAATCTTAACCTCGGATAATGTATTTATAGGTTTTTGATCAATTCAATGAATATCGGTTACCAGCCATCATACCTGTGCCTAAGTGTTTGACCGTATATGGAAAACAAGTGCGGCATGGGCAGCTTAGTTAAAGGCCTTTCACCTGAAATGAAAGTTCAGTCGGGAAAGATGGCTCAAAAGAGCACATTTGGAAAGCGTTCTTAAGCAAAAATACTATACAGGGAATAATAGGCCATTACATCCCGGAAACCACAAAAAATGTTACATTGTCACAATAAACTCAACTACCAAGAGTTTTATAGAAACATTTCATGGAAATGCTTGTACATTTTTAAACGTACAACAAATGGGAAGAAGCCAACATTAGCGTGCCAAAATTTTACGGGAAGATCCAAAACGACACAAAATCAGTGTATTGGTGAAAACAGATTGACCGTCGCAAAAACAGCTAAAACCCTTGAAGTGCCAGTAACCCCAATTTTTATTTCTTTCGATAAAATCTACTAGTTTCCCTGATTACTTCGGGGAAAAAATTACCTCGATTGATAAAATCCCTGCGTTTCTACAGGCGTTTGGACATGTAATTTCTATGTTCACGACCAGGCAAAGTGGAATCTTGGTGGGGTTACTAGTGACGTCACTTCGGGAACCGGTCTAAAACACTCCAGAGACTTTGAGGACTGAACTTCGAGGGCTGTGAAAACATTTTTGGGTTATTTTTGATTACTTTTTATCAAAACTGGACAAGGTTTTAAAGTGAAAGAACTGTATCATCTAGCATTACAATTCGGAGGCTAGCTACAATTTGGACGGCTGCGATGTTTATATATATTTTTTCCATTTCCATTTCGAAGTGCGGGTCGCCAGTCGAGATCGCAGTAATTTATGCCAGGATCGACAATTTGCTGGTTCATTTGGGTTATAAAGGTACAAATAATGGCTGAGGAGTTAACTTACAGTTCTAAAAGAGTTATAAAGATTTCAATGAACACGAAGAGTTGGTAATTCGACTTCACGGAACGTGCAGATTTCAGTGTCGAAACATTTTTAGATTCAAACATTACCCCGAAATAAATGCGACGCAGTCGAATTCCACCCCTGCCTACTTCTCCAGGTCAAGATGTAAAATATGGTGGCCCAGCATTCTCATAGGAAAATCACATTAATATACATAATATTTGTCAGTAGACTAGATGACATAAAATAAAAATAGCAAAGAAGTAAAAACGCATCAAATGTTTTCCGTCCACACCTTGCCGGAGGAACTTAAAAAACGTAGCAATAACAGGTCATTTTGGATTTGTGTTTGAGGAAACCTCGGTCAGGGAAATCACATGATTATCGTGACGTCATCGTTTTCGAAAAGCTCGGCCGTTTTTAAAATGTTCTCCGCTCACACGAAAATGAAAAGCTGACGTTTTCAAATTCCATCGGTTTGAAGAGCTTTTTCGAAAAGCTCCGTTTTGGTAACGGATTAGTGTGAACGGTGGGCCTAACCGTTCAAATTCCGGTGTAGTGTGGACGAGGCCTTGTTTTGATTTACTAAACGATGTAATCCCTGATTGAATTAAATTCGCTTTGTTTCGCAAAATTTCATAATTCAGGCTCTGTGTCAATGCTAAGTTCTGTTTTTTTATTTTTAATTTACTGTCAATGAACTCAGACCGCAGGCGATTAACTAGCTGACCATTCTTTCTAGTCCGAAGGATAAGCGTAAAACTGTTCAAAGTGGTGATACAAGTACTAAATTTCATACACTTAATTGTCTTCAGGTAGGCAATGATATAAGATAAGGATCCACGAAGGAACCTAACCTGTTCGCTTTTTATGGGCCGTTGAAAAGTTCCCATATGTTTTATATAAGCCACAGGGAACCCAAATCGTCAAAAAGCTATTTAAGTGACTGTGTGCTAGGGTGTTTTGGAGGTAACATCTTTATAGCATAACCCCACAAAAAGCTCTATGTAATTAAACGTTTTCAATCTTCAAAATGTTACTTATTCAAAAAAAGAAATGACAGTAATTGTCCTGTGGCGTTTTGGAGGTAGCTGTGTTTTATCATTTTCACTCTTGATAGCAATTGCCATTGCAGGTGCACAGCGCAGTGCAGAGCAAGTTTGCCTTAGTGCACTTGCACAGTCCCCGACATGCACTCTTGTAACAACATTTGATGAGCTCGTTACAAGCTTTAGATGCTTCAGGTAGGGTAGACCAGGTCGGTATCCAGCCATCCGAAGATAGATGCCATCCCCAGTCTGCTGCACTTGGAAGTTCTTGGATAGGATCTAGTATTCGCCCCCAGACATGACCGGCTTGAAATTCTGCCCTCTTGACATGTTGTTCCAGGGCCGCTTGCGTTGGTGGAATTCTTTCTATGCTCCTGGTGCCTTGAGAAAACATGGACTGTCGTGCATGGTTGACATCCTGATGGAGGCTCGTTCGGCTATACATTATAACCACGAAGCGTTCCAGCACTCGAAATTGCTGCTCGGAGAGCATTGCCTGTGGCAATGATAGAGCAAAAAAAACTTCAGTCGCCTCAGGATAGCACTTCCATGCTTGAAATGCGGTCGTCTTACCCTTTCCAGAAAAATATGACACCGTATCACATCCGGTAAGTGCATGGAAGAACGGTAGCCCTTCACATTGCTGTATGGTAAGAGAGCCGGCTATCTTGTGGATTGGGACGTAGCGCAACTGCTTGCCAACGCCAAAGGCAACCCACAGCTCCTCTACTTTCAACCTCTTTGCAAATGCGATTGCCAAGATAACTACGTCTGTATCAACAGTTCGTATGAGGATCTTCTTCATACCATTCACAGAGGCATGCCTGGCATGGACGAAGATACGGGTATCTGCCTCCTCATGGTTACAAGGTGCCAGGCCCGCCTTGTCTATCGTAGTGGAACTGATTACGTCCTCATCAGCCGTGCTTATTACTTCCACATCGGAAATTGGGAGGGATTGAACGCCTGCTGCGAGATGCTTGAATAATTCCTTCTTGTTGTCATCATTCGAAGAGGGGTAAGAGTGACGTTATAGCAGTAGGTGAGAGAACTGCGGTTTGCAAGGAGGCAAAGTGAGCCGACCACGACCGATGTTCTTTCTCCTCCAGCTTTTCCTTCTCTAGTAGCTCGTTGACCTTGTTGAGCCACTGGTACTCGCATTTCATGTTTTCAGTGACGACATCTGACTGCAGTTTGTTAGCAGTACACCCTACTGGAACAAAATAATCTTTCCTCAGTTCTGTCTCCATATAAGGCGAATACCAGTGTAGGCCTCTGGTAGGTTTGACACAGTTTTTCTCTTTGGTAGCTCAGCATTTATTAGAACTCGATTTTTGTCTATGCCGTCAAAGGCAATGGTAGGGTGCTTGGTGAGAGAAATCGTTTTTCGTGAAATGAGTCTTTAGCTGTACGTGAGTTTGGGTTGTGGTCAATGTTGTCCACACTACCAGTTGTAAACAGTGACTTTTTCAGCTTTGAGGGACACACTACGCCATCAGCTTCAAATTGCGCACAGACGCTGTTTCCTAGTTCTGCTGAAATTTGCATCACTCTGTCGTAAGAAATGGATAGTCCTAATCGGTAGAGCTTATCTGCTAAAAGTTTCTTCCTGGTTTCAGCGTGGACCAGTAGTTCCAGATAGACGGGTAATAGAGCTCTCTATTTGGGTCGTGTCTGGTTTCTGTGGCATCAGACTGTGGTTCCCTGTGACGTTTCACGGCATTAAAGATTAACAGCTGGGAAAGCACCACGCCTGCATTCACGCCCATCGTATCTTGCTCACTTTTGTTCATGACACTTGGTCCCTCTGAAATCATGTTCACCAGCGCAAGGAGTAAGTGAGGTACCGCAGACCGCTGACAATCGGTATCAAATGTACCATTAAAGCATGGCTTCTTATCTAATAGCTCTTTCCTCACAAGCATTGCCGCTTTTGCAAGATGCATGGCCTCAGTGTCATAGTCATCAGTTTGGGCAAAGTGTAAAGCGGCACCAATGTCGCCAGAAAATGCCAGCTTTACTTCCTTTCTTTCAGTATATGCGCCAATTAGCAAGCTCTGGTATTTGTGCGAGCAGGCTATCCTTTAACCTTGTACTGTTTACACGGCCTGGAACATGCCCTCCAAGCTGCTCAAGTGAATACGAGTACATTTTTGCCAAATCTGACAACTGGAAAACCATTGGCCTTGGAGCCTCTTCTATATACATAACAAGTTCCGTTAAAGCAATAGCCTCCAAAGAACTTGCGAAGATTCATTATCTCCTTGCTCTTTCAAGGGTCTGATGTTTCTGAGTCGATTATAAAGAGTCGTGAAGCAGGATGGGTGGTAATATGCATCGAGGGTATGCATATCACCAGCTGCCAATTTTGACAACAGCGTATGATCTTGAAGCTTTGTGGCAGCTGCTCTTACGTTGCTATCAACAGCAAATGCTGCTGCTCTACGAAGATTTGTACCTGTTATGACATAAAAATTGCGAAATAGCAAAATTACAACTTTTCGCTTAAATGTATTTTGCTTCGTTTCACAATTTCATCCTCAATTGTTTTTTTTTTCGATTTTACATCCTATCAGAAATAAGTGTTATTCTGAATTTTCTGCACTGTTGCATTAACTCACATTTGTTTACAAATAAGCCTTCTATTAGTGAAGTGTGAACAACCAGAATGTTTAGAATATTCAGTGACTTTTATATGAAGTACAACCCAGTTTTTATTATTCTTTGACAATATATTTACGTGCAAAATGTCTTTGGGTAAGAAATGTACAAAAGAATGAAAATCTCAGCTTACAACGAACATTCCACGCATATCATACATGTAAGTTGTCACTGATTTACTGCTGTGTTACCCAGGGCAGATTTAAATATAGTTATCTTGAGTTTCCTACCCGCTTCCTCGCAAAAAAGCATCGCTTTCTGTCATCTCTGGTCGAAGACCTGGCTGTTGTTCCAAGAGAGGCATGTCTAGTTTTGATCGGAATCGGTTGTGTAGAAGTCTCCTCATCAGAGTCGTCCTCACTGACCTCAGCATGCTTCCTCTGCTGAGCTCTGGTCAGCTTTGCACTGCTACATGTATTGAAACATGATTTGTACCACGATGCTTGGTGAGATCTGAGTGTTTTTTCAATTCCCCCTCCTTGGTCTAGGAGGGACAAGGGCACTTGAATCGGCAGTTGGCCAAACTCTTCGAACTTTGGTAGATTATTGGCTAAACTTTTGTATCCTGATCCACGATCTTTTCTTTTATCATTACCCGGAGAAACTGGCTTTTCATTTGTATTCTCCAGTTGGCATAAAGCACACAAATCCCAGTTAATACAATACCGAGTACGATGCATCTCCTGATAGTTATTCCAACTTAAAACAGCTTGTTTGTACATGGGAAAAATCAGTCAGGCGTTCCCTACTCGAACCCAGGAAGAACCCAGGAACCAATGAGTCAGGCGTTCATTGCTCACAGCGATTTTTGTTTTCAAATAAAACACTTAAGGTCATTCCCCAGTATTGCATTGCGCATCCCTACTGCGCATAATTTCACGCGTGATTAGCGCGCGCGCATTAAAAAATGGCGGTCTTTTCTTTACGGCTGGACCTCGTCATAGAGGTAAATCGTCATTTTCTCGCAAACGAGTATGGTGACCTATCATTTTTTTCTGTTGTTTTGAATTGAGTAATAAATTTCTCTGTGTAAAATAAATATGGACCAATTCTCAGTGCAGAACAAAAAACAATCGTCAGAAACGTGAACTTAGCAAGCAATCGTGGCTACAATCATGGTGCTATTATAACGATTTATTGGGTATAGACAAGGTGCTGTTACTCCTAAACGAACATGGGGACCCCTCATTTTTATTTCAAAATTTAGGTTCCTATAATATAAACAATCAATAGGCAAAGTTTCACAAAAATCTCAGTGCAGGTTCTATTTCAGTGGAATGACCTTAAACTTTACTAAAAGGTGACTGTTTGAGTTTTATTAAACTACGTATGATTGTCACAATTATCGTAGGTAGGGCATTTTGCGCATAATTTCATTACGTTTAGTGCATAAACAAGACTAGCTATGAGCCTGCTGTACAAAACCGCTGACCGCCTGCAAAAATCGTCATAAAACATATACTTATGATTAGGATCCAGATGGGAGCTTCATGATATTCGAATCTACAAGCTAAAAGGCGCTGATTCTGAAAATTTCACACTTGTATCACTTACTTGAACAATACCGCTATTTTTTGTTGCTAATCTTCCGGACTATTCTAGGTGTTTGTTTACAGACCAGCATGCTGTAGTTAATGTCCCTGTTCCGTGAGCGTTATTATAGCCCATTATTATTATCGCACATATATCAATCACTAAAAAAAACACACACACATCATTTGGCGTAATGTGAGGGGACACAACCTTGCGGTTGGCATGGGAAGCGACTTTGATTTGCGTGACCTTTAAAAGCTTCACTTGTCACCAGCACTACCGCACTGAAAACAGACAAGAGCAACGGCAGGTCAATTTGATCACAATGTAACAATAGCACGTAGGCTGACCTTTCAAACCTTACTTATCACCAGCACTACCCCCGCACTGCCAGACCGCCAACCCCGAAGGAGGTGACCCCCAGGTTTACTGACAAACAGAACATCCTCCGCACAGAGAGAGAGGATGGAAATTTTCTTCACTTTTGATCAAAGCTTACTGAGTACAGCACGCTACCGAGTGGAAGTCCTTTTACACTGCATAATGGTGCTTTTGTAGCTAGACATGACTATGGGTGTAACCAATAGCAAGAGGCCATGATGCAGATAATATTGTGATAAGACTAGACAATCTTTCCCAACACTTGACACAATAAAATAAAGCATTCAAGGATCTCACTCGATCTCTGCCGGTGCCAAACATAATTTGACGTCGTTAAATGTAATAACTAACCGTTTCCGAGGTTTGCACGTCATGCCCCATTAACTGCGCTTCACTGCTTACGCCGTAGGGCTTTCTTAATGTCCCTGTTCCGTAAGAGTTCACTTTTGTGTGTTATTATAGCCCATTATTATCATCCCACATTTAAGAAATAGAAAACATGTACCGTGTGTCTATCGAGTTATAGAAACACGAGTGGAAGTTTGGGAGAACGAGAAATGCTATGGGAACACGAGCCGCAGGCAATCAGCGTGCGTATTTTGTTAGGACTGTTTTCTAAATATCAATAAATAAAGAAAGCCACTCATCATTTGGCGTAATGTGGGGGGACACAACCTTGCGGTTGGCATAGGAAGCGACTTTGATTTGCGTGACCTTTAAAAACCTCACTTGTCATTAGCACTACCGCACTGGACACGGACAAGAGCAACGGCAGGTCAACTTGATCACAATATAACAATAGCATGTAGGCTGACCTTTCAAGCCTCACTTATCACCAGCACTAACCCGCACTGGAAACGGATAAGGGTATTGGCAGGTCAAATTTGAATGCCTGACCTTGAACCGGCTCACTTATCTCCCCGGCAGCACCGGATCGGACAAGATTATTGGCAGGTGCACAAATGAAAGGGGGAAAACACTGCCCAAAGTTTGGGGGAAGTCGCTACCCAAAGACTTGACCGCCGCAGATATATGCAAGTCATATATCCCCCCAAGCACAAAACATCATATCTACATAATAATCCCCTTTTCAGTACAATGGGGAAATTATTCTTTCCGAGTTCCAGAACCTCCTTAAATCAGTTCTATCACCAATATGTGTCGTACCATGTGCGACAATTAGCACCAGAGTGATCTAGACCAGTCCAATAACTGGAACTTGTATTTGATAAAACCACCAATTTCAGCTTAATGATATTGCTCTATTTTGAATATAATCCTTTCTATCGGCCTATGAGTTGCTGTAGAGTAGAAGTAACCATGTATATATCGATAATTGATATGTTCATAGAGGAGATCTACCCTCGAAGAAAAAATGGCTAGGGATAATTTAAAAGCAAGAATAACCCCAATAATATATTGGCAACGATTGACGTGTGGCTGCCCGATACGAAAACCCTACAAACCCTTTGGGAGAAAATAGGGAACGTACTCTTCGTCGAAGGCCTGAGCGCAATACCCCTGCAGATGGGGCCAGTCATATACCGGATTGATGCAAAACATAAGTGTATGTGTGTCCATTGACCACAGTCCACCAGAAGGTGGTTGGCATGCGTGCAATTGTCCATAAGTTCATGAAAGCCAACTGCACTGCTGCTTAGGTCCACCAAGATGTGGTACAGGTTATCCAACAGCTGGTGGCGATTGGCGAACTTCTCCGAAATAGCTCACATGTGCAAACAGGAAAAAAAAATAAACGAAGGATTACAGAGGAAGGGAAAGGTACTTGTAATGAGCTACTGATCTACTGGAGCTGAACGTGTTGACAATGGCACTGCACTGAAGAGAACAAAATTGGACAAATTTGAAATAGTGCCTAATGGCAATATAATTTTATAGCCTAATGTGCCACGAAGACGATTGAGTGAAAATATGCAACGTTATTCAATCTGACACCATTGCAAAACACTGTTGATAGCAAAGGTAAGGCTAAGCTGCCAGGCATGGGACACCATCATTGTGTAGAATTAATGAACGTGAGACACCTTGAAACTGAACAGGGGAAAAACACCCTGCTCCTCTGTGAAACCCTGCCTAAACACATCACTCATTGAAACATATGTTAGCACGTGAAAAACCAAAGTTTGTATGTGGAATTAGATGTAATAAAGCCTGAGGAGCAAATAGCCCAGTGAAAAACTGAAGACAACAGCAACCACCTAGATATAAGCTTAGTAAACGAACAAACAGATGCTCAAATATAGACAGCAAGTGTAATATAATTTGTATAGCCAGAGAGTCAAATAGCACATCATGCAGCTATCAAATGCATCAGGAATGGTTTGGTATAAGAATGACAACTCACTACCTGTGTACCTGGCAGTATTTAAGCAGAAAGAATACATAGGGCAAATTCAGAGATACTGGAAGAGATCTGGGGTTGCAACCGGACGGTAGCATAAAAACAATGATGGCGAATGAACTAGGTGTAACCCTTGGAACTGGCAACTGAAATATATCAGGAAAAAATTTATTCGCCTACACCACGCGTGCAAAATAACAAGCTCTCCTACATGTGCGTTACATCCTAGCCTCCATAACCATAGGGCAAAAAGTTTAGCCTAAGATTCTCTCAAATGGAGCCACATAAACTGAAACACAAGCTATGTTATTATTTCACCAAAGTATTGTGAATTGCCACTCTCAGAGTCAGAGTGCACACTGCTTCCCAAATTGTTGCTTCTTCCTTCCAAAATCAGCATACAAAGGTTGATAATTTGTCGTCAAAAAACCATCGAAGAGAATAATGCCTATTGACATTCGTCATGACTCGAAGGCTATAGAACAGAACAGTTTCTACGCGGAAATTGAGCAACTTGATGTCAACAATCGCGTGATCATGAATTGAACTCGGAAAACAGAACAAGTATGATCTTCGACATGACTATATCCTTCCTTTGCAAAAATTAACGTGACTAATAATAACTTATCTCAAATCATGGAGATATTTTACCGCAAAGAAATGAAACGAGCTAACAAATGGTAGTAGAACGAACGTAGGCACTAATGAAATGAACAGCAAAATTCGATCACTTAAGTTTGACAGACTTCGGAATTTATTGTAATTTGATTCTCTAGATTTTAGTTCTCTGCGTTTATAGTTTTATACGATCAATTATCGTACATTTTTAGGTTTAATTTGTAGAATATACTGGGGCCATAGATGACCTGTAAACTAGCTAATTAGAACATCCCTTATACTTCATGTAAAACCCCTGAAACAGTCGAGGGACACTCCATGAGGGCCCGGTCGATAGAACACGGGAAAACGCAAGGCAAATTTACGGGAAAGTTACGTGTGGGACCACAGAAAATAATGAAAATATGGCCTTACGAACCACCACGCCATGGACTGTAAATCCTTTGACAGGAATCAAGAGGAACCTTCCGTGTACAAAGTTTTGTTGTTGTGGGGGCAAATTGCAGTCAAGTTATTTCTGAATTATGTTACTACGAGCGAGGTACAACAGGCGAAGAAAACATATTAAGAATGGCTGACTGTTAGGATCGAGAGACGCCGGTCAACGTCCCATTTGACAAATCGCTCATATTTTGCCCAAAGATACCCTTAGGTGACCTAATTCTAAAAATCATATTTAAAGGTTCCAGCGAATTTTTATTTTTCAGAAATTAGCGAAAATTTGAAAGCGCGGTCAAAGTACGGTTTTTCGTGTAATAAAATGACCGAAATAAGGTGCGAGGACGAAACGCTGCTTAAGTCTTAAAATAAACTCAATTGACTTCAAACTTTACACAAATGTGGAACAACCACTCTAATTTATTCCTCGCTTTAAACTAATCTCAGATATGTTGATATAGTGGTTTTCCGAACCATTTTAAAAACAGCTATGAAGCGTGTGAAAAATAACGGCAAAATATAGGTCATGTTTAACAGCAAAAAATGCATTTGGTACCTCACTTTCCGATTATTTTACTTTATACCCTTAAAATTTCATTATTAAAGATATACCATGCCAAGTTTCATGCTCGAACTCGCAGTATTTCCCTTTGTGAAAAACGAAAATCTATGTCAATGTGTTGGGCGCAAATAACACAATAATTATACACGAACCAGAGACAAATCAATTTCAATGGCGAAAGTAAAAGGCTGTCATTAATTAGAATCCCGTCAATTCACTGCTATCAGTAGAAACTTAATGTCCACCGCATAAAAACTGTTTTTAAACGTTTTCGAACCATTGCGCGTTAACTTTGTTTAATTAGTTGGTTTGTTTAATTAGTTTTAACTAGTTTGTCATCGCGTGTATTTCCTTAATGTAAACAACAAGTGAATGGTTGTCATAACAAACGCAAGAGATTTCCTGGAACCTGAATGTTTTCGATTCAGCAAAACGCTTTAAGTTCGTTAAGACACAATAATGGGTCAACTTGGAATGCTGTTTACCATCAAGGACGTTAAAGGACTGTAAATTAATCGAGTTGAAATATCTTGAAGCAAATCAAAATCGCGCCCTTATTCTAATTTGGTAAACAGCCTATCTCCGTTCAAGTTCACTGAAGAAGTCGAGAGGTTAATCCGGTAATGTATTACCGGTACAACAACAAAATCAAACCGAGATCATCCAAAGTGTAAGTTTAAAAGTGTAGTGGCAAGTTCCAAATAAATTTCGCCTATATAAATTGGAAACAAGATGTGAAACGGTCTGACCCGAAACAAATAAACAAAATATTAATACGACTAATTTAACCCGAAAATGTTACAGAAAACATACCTAAAAGCCGTCGATTCCCCTCAATACCACTCTGCATTGCCTTAAAGAGCCCAAGCTTTCTGCTGTAAGAATCAGGGGCCTCATGGATCTGCATTTATTATATCGGCAACCATGCTGCGTGGCTGATATTCGAGACTCAGTAAAAGTTGTCACACAACCATACGAGCAACCCAGTCACGCTTTCACTGCTCTTGCGCAAATTTCCAACATTTCGCAATTTACATAAACCGACTACAAGTTTAAAGTAGTGACAGTAGATTGAAATGCGCTTTTTAAAGCTTTCCTATCGAGGAACAATTATTTCTTGTTTCTGAATGGCTCTTAGTTGTAGCTACAGTCGGGGAGGGGGGGAGAGGGTATTCCCGGAAACTTCGGATATCTGTCTGCCGTGGAAGATTAAGTGGTCTCCAGCTCTTAACACCAACACTGAAACACTAGATGATTCTCGAAGTATCACAGGGATCACTAAGCTAAATAATTTTGAGTGTAGCTCCGCTGAGTCAATTACCTGTTGGCGCGCATATTGCATTGACCGTGGACAGGTGGAAAAACAGTTAAACCGGAAAAGCCTATTGCACATTGTAATTTAGCGTTGTCCAACACGCAGTCGGTCTGGTTGTAATGTTAATCGTATTTGAGAGAATCTCAAGTTTTCTTTCGACACATACCGGGGTGACATACTACTAGATGGGCGTGGCCGGGAGCCACGAGTCAAGTCAGTCAATTTGCCATGCTTAACCGAGAAGAGTGACTGCGACCTTAACATCAGTGCCATTATCAACGGGTGTGACCGAGGAAGCGTCTGCTTAGGTTTCCATGGATAGTAACCATGCACGGTAGGGGTGTGTTAGTGTCTTCAAGGCTGCTGCATTCGTGTCTTTTATAGGATGTCTACTTTAGAGAGGCACTTGTCGCTGAAGAAATGTACTCAGCCACCGTGAGTCTCTGAGAACGCCCATATATAAGCACGAGTATGGCTCGGGTTTAAGGGTGAAAAGTGCAGCTCTAAAAACGTAAATCAAATTTGAATCAGTAAACAACTACTGTGTTCCCGTTCACCCCAGCTACACGCATCCTCAAGAACAAATCCCGTTAAACGTTTTGAATAGAGTGACACCTGTCATCAGCGCTTCCTTAAGTTTTGGCTGCTACTATAGCTCTCAATGTATCACATGCTAAAGAACACTCCGGACTCATCACAATGGTAAGATAAATTTCAAATTAAAGATGTTTCACAAGTTGATAATTTACTTTCGAATCATCGTATAGCAACAGGCATCTGTAATATATGCGAAATAAAATGAGATATGAAAAGTTCTCGTTTTTGCATATACTCCCGGCATTACATTATGAAAGACGAGCTGAATCAATAGATATGGTAGGTCCAAGTATGTAACAGATCATGATTTGTTGTAGACCTCGGGTTGGCTTCTTAACAAAACCAAATGTAAACCGTTTATTTTTAAAATGAGTTCTATTGAAATGAAAATAAGCACGTGCGTTTGTCATTATTATAGGGGCTGGCGGGCAAAAACAATAATTATTACTAATAATAATTTAAAAAATATATTGAGCAAACTTCACAGGAATGATTAAACGTGCTTTACAGCATGAAATAAGCAATAAAAACTATTCATTTTGGTTTAAAAAAAAGAACTATAGAAGATGGCACGTTTATTTTTCATTCCAGTTCAGTAAATGTTAACGTTACATTGACAAAACCAGTATACCACGAAACCGAGAAATCATTTGTCCCCTAAGAGTTTCATGTTATGGCATTCGAACAGGAGCTAAATTATAAAATTATTTTAAAAATCTTCGCTCGATATCTTTTCAGCAATTTCATCGATTATAGCGATAGCAGCGAACGTCAAGAATCATCATTTGAACTCTGCTTGAATTTTTTTCAACTTTGGTATAAGCATTATCATTTCGAGGTTTTCTTCAAATTAATTGAAAGGAAATTGTGGGATCACAATAGTGTCTGAAAGGATACCATTCACCTGCTGATAAATATTTTAAAAGAAAGGACTTCGGGCCTGAAAGTGTTTCTTTTTTTTCTTCTCAAGTAACTTTGTATTCTAAAATTTCCAAATATAAAACTGTGATGCCGGCACGGACAGCCTTTATTATAATAAGGACTCTCAGGTGTGTCCCTTTAGTGTAATACAGTCGAACCTCCACTTAAGGCCACCTCTTCACAAGCGAGAAACCATTCATATGAAATGTTTATGCAAATCACATCATGCTCACATGAAACGTTTTAGAATGACGTTATTCAAGGAAAATGGCTAAGTTTCTATTTGCGCAAAACCATAGTGATATGATCGTGTTAGGTAAGATGAATCAGTTTTAAAAACCGTGGATAGTACTAGTTCCCATAAACTGACAGTAAATTCACTAATCCCTGAATATTAACAGGCGTTGAAATACTTTATCTTTTTATATATTGTTAGGTTTTCCTGATTCTAGACAGAATACTTTTTGTGCGGCGCGGGTTTAAAAGTTCAAAATTTTCCAAAGAATATAAGAGCTCATTAGTGATTTTGCCACTCAGAAAAGTTTTTGAAAGACAACTACACCCAGAGAGCTAAAACATTCACCATGTACTTGGTTTCACTAGTTCTTTAACTGTTTGAATTCAGTTCAAAGACCCTGTAATAATCTCCCCTTATTAAATTACTTACATTTTCCGCGCTTAGGCTAGCGCTGACGGAAGTAGCCGGAAATGATATTTCACTTCCTTAGCAAAGCGCGCGAAATAGGCCCTTAAGGTCCAAAATAACTAAGACAAGGAGATTTTAGTTTTCTTGACTTTAAGAATTCGAAATTGTAGAAAAAACTTTCGTCTCTATCAACAATCACGTCAAAGAAACTGAGAGCGAAAATGTAATTGCTAAATAGCAAATAAGTTATCAAAGTCCCAGGTTTGATTGACGTTAAACTTTGAACATCTGTTCTTGGGCCTTTGATATGGAGTGTCAAGAAGAGCGTAATTTCGTTTACAACTTTGTTAGCTACAAAGGTTGACTAAACATAGTTTTCAAAACTTTGTATTACTATGAGAATATCTCCCTACAGCTACTTTAATATTGTTGTATAAAGTCTAGGTTTTTACCTGTGCTTTTTAAGGAAGTTTTAAAACAAAACAAATGAATTGTAGCATGCGGCGATTTTTACAAGTACAGCCTGGTTTGTACTAAAACATATAGGCACCAGCAGAAGCATAAATGTACATAACGGTAGTGAGAACGCCCACAGCACAAGCGTAAGCACGTAGGCATGCGTACAGTGGAAATTGCCTTATTCAGTTTCGATTCCATACCTCTTCGATATAGTAAAACGTAACAAGATGGCGGACTTTCGCTTATGATGATGCTTACAAAAGTGCGTTTTCGCCTGACATAAGCATAAGCGCAAGCACAATAAGAAAAACAACGTTTGTTCTGCTTGTGATTGTGCTTATGCTCGTGTTGTGCGCGTCCTCACTACGGTTATGCTTGCGCAGGAATGCTTTTGCTTATGTCGTAGTGAAAACCAGGCTTAAAGTGGAATTGCGAAATAACCGACTGGTCGAGATTTTGACCTTGGTATGTTCAATTTAAAATATTTCAATATTCCAAAGTTTGTCTGCTCCCGTGTACAAACGTAGTTAAGTTTTTTTTGATTTCACAGGCTGGTCTGTATAGCTTTTCGTTCTCTGTGCAGAGGGGTCATCCTGAACATTGATTTCACAGTCGATGTCGATGCACTCGTTCACGGCAGTGACAGCAGTGTGTATTTCAAAGTCCGATCCACTTGTCACTGCTTGCGTTGAAGCTCCATGTAAATTGCCGTCGCTGACATCTCCTTGCACTTCCTGTGCTGTGGTTATCAACAGAAACAGGCAATGCCAGCTGAAACGGGGATTTTTGCGGAAATCCATCGCCAGGCCAAAAAAGACGACCAAATAACGTACTGCAATAAGGAAAATTCAACTTCAACGCCATTAATTTAAGGCAGGTACTTTGTCATGGTTTTGGAAGCCATCTTCACGGGTAGGAAACACGCGTCAGAAATTGCAGTGCTTGTATGGGAATCCGATGGTAAATAAAAGATTGCCTTGAGCAATGTAGCCGTGCTAGAAAGCGTCCGATCGCGAATTTGGGAGCTTCTAGCAAACTATATCCTTTGATTGCTGCTCATAAGTTGATTAGAATTCAGTTTTCAAGAAAATTATTTACCATTAGATCCCCGTACAAACACTAATTTCTGACGCTGTTTCCTACCCGTCAAGATGGCCTTCAAATGCGTCATAAGGTCTTTTACATACGGTTGGGATCCGTAGAAATACTTAAATACTCCCAATATTACTAGATCTGTTGAGTAATTACAAGCGACTAGCGTAGTGTGCTCTATATATTTGCAAAGTATTATGCCACATTGAAAAACTAGATACTTATATAAATTATAAAGTACGTAGCCATACTCTGTCAATATGTCTTGAAAATTTCAAAAAGTGAGCACTTTCTTGTGGCATGTTGTTAGACCGTGCTGAATACAGAACTGAATGGTTGTTAGTATTGAAATATAACTGCTAGTAGATTTATTCGCGTTTAAAAGAGACTGTTACATTCAAGATTTAGGTAGGAAATCTGGTTATCTGGACAAGACAGCGTTTGGAATGACTGCATAATTTTTTTATGCCATACACTGTACTCTGCTTCGTCCAATAATTGCTTACTGTTGAAATTAATCGACTACATTTAAAGCTAATATCAATATAGTTAATTATCTCACCTAACACAATACTTATTACCAATGCATTTGTCACCAACAGCAAAACTCCGAGGCCGACATTATCACGACTTTCACTTGCTTCGTCTGAAGGCACCCTCAGCAGCACACCTATTCCAAGGTTGAATGACGTCACCAAGAGGGACGTCATTTGCAAATAATCCTCAAATCTGTCAGTTATTGGTCTAAACCTCCCATGGAGCATTGCAAATCCAGCCGATACCATGGCAGCGATACCGACTTGCGTGCGGCTTTCAGATCCTACAAAGATAACACCAGCCGACAGGATCACTTTTCGTGCCATTTCCACACTTTCCCAATACCAGCAACTTGGTGAGTAATTTTCATGCAAAAACAAAATGGCAAACGCCACTGCTTCCATGTTGCCTCTTTCATCGGCTAGGGAGAATCTGTTGGATCTCTGAGACTGAAGGTGGGTTTTCCAAACGATGTACGCCAGAAAAATAGGAAAGCCAATTACGTATGTTAAAGAGGCATACGCTGCCCAAGTGTATTTCCTATGCGTATCTGTGTCGCACAGAATTGAATAGTCAGCTCTTAGGAACGATGGACAGTTAGAAGCTCCCTCAAATGGACACAACTTGTGACAAGAGAGGGGGAGAATCTGAAAAATGTTGACACAAGTAGACGGATACGCAACAAATAATAGAAATACTATAATTTTGAGGCAAGACTTTTTGATGTCAATGAGATGACTTTCGTCGCGTTGTTTTTGTTTTACCTTCATCCACGTTACCCTCGCAAGGTACCAAAACAGGGGAACAGTGACACTCAGCACATTTCCAGCCAATGTGAAAACGAAATGTCTATAAGCATTCATTTCGAAGCTTTTTTCGACACAACTTGGGGAAACAATCTGTAGGACGTTAAGCTGGACAAACTTGATGTAACCTTCAAGGACAGAAACTTCGGAAGGCCACTTGACATACGAAAACGCTTGAAGTAAGCCAGCCAAAACCTGATAAAACCCGATAACAATCTTTACGTGAGCAAGAAAGATGTCAGCTACGGTTCTCTTCCCTGGCTTTGAAGACTTCTCGCTCTTGGCGATAACTAAGATGATCACAAGTACTATGAAGCCCAATACTCCAAACTGTATGGCAATGAGCTTCTTTGAAGGACACCTGTGACACACGATCATCCGTTTATAGAATCCTGATTGGCAGTTGGCACACAGAGGTCCAGCATAGCCCTCTGCACATTCGGAATCAATTCCTCCAAGACAGGAGTCTTGACGAATACATTTGTAGGCTTTTGGAACTCTACCAACGTATTTCACTGATTCGTTGTCGTAGCTGTCGCTTTCTATCGCCAAATTAGTGATAAGGAGTTTGTAAAAATACTTATCGGAGTTACTTCCATTTCTCGCCCATGACCAGTAAAATCCGGGAGACAAATTTTGTGTGTCGTTGGAACATTCGACACCCTGACCAGGGCAGACCGTACATGAACCAAAGCGATCCAAGCGAAAGTAGTTCTCTAAGCACCTGCATGCCCTGAATCCAGCCAGAGCTGTTGTGTTAGTGCCTGAAATGAGGAAACAAGAAGAGCATGGCGGGAAAATGAAGAGAAAAACTGATAAAAACCAGCACAATGATACACCGAAATGCGTTTCCATATTATATAACTTTGACTAACTGAAACAGTTTTCTTCTATCGGCATTCTTAGGCTGATAACTGAAATTTCCTCAAATACGGTTACTACGGTTACGGTTACTAATTGCAGTGCATATGTGCACGCAAGTCATGTTGTTTGTGACACGGGCAAGGGTTTACGTTCAGGGATGTAAAAACGCTGATTTAGGCGCAAAGAGAATTTTGACTTCGTTGCCAACGTTTTCCAAACAAACCAACGACCAAAATCATGAAATGTAGCGTTCTGTTATTATAAGAACTGTTGATATCAAACTCATTTCGAAATAATAACCTTCTGGACACGCTTTGCAATCCCAAGATGCTTTTCCAGGTGCGTATTTTGGATGTATAAACGTTCCATTGGGGCAATGCTGACATCCATGTCCCTCAGCAGTGACACCAATTGCTGCGACTGAGTCTTGAAAAAAGCCCCCTGGAATTGTCAATGATAAGGTTTAACAGTAAGATGCATACGAATACCTTTAACAGAAGGAAATACATGATATTTTTTGGAACCCTCCCCTTTTTTGTTATGCTATTGCGACTCAGAAAGTAAAATGCAATCGTGGCTATTTTCGATTTGGCCATTTCTTCACATAAAAAAGGGGCGTGATTACATGTTACAAGACAGGAACACTTATACCCCATTCACACCAACCAAACAAGTTTAACTAAATTACATTTAGGTCTTTCCCATTTGTCGATTACGCTTTGCAGTCATTTTGTGAAGACAAATTTCAAACACCTTGCTAACATATAATAGTTTTAATCAATAAGGTTTTACCTTGTTAAGTTGTGGGGTCTGCACGATATGAGCAAATAAATTTTATCCTTGTTTAGTTAAACCACTTTAAAACATGTTTAACATGTTTGTGTGAACGGGGTATCAGTACTATGATGTAGCACAACTAATATTGGATCCCAGTTGTATTACCTGCTGGACACGGTAAACATCCTAAGGATACACCATCTCCCCTTGAATATGTTCCCCTTGGACAGATTTGGCACGTAGACGTGTCCTTACTACAACGGAATCCGTTTCTTTGAAGTACGTTTAAATGTACACTGTCTTTAACTGGAACAGACGGAAGGGTCTCGGAAAACCTATGAACAGCAGTCAGATATGTTAACTCCTATCTAAAGATATTAAAGGCTGACAAACACAAATACTCTCTTTGGTCTTGCAAATGAGACAGGGACAGCAGTATAACAGATTACAATGATATCTGTAAATTGATTTACTGTACATGGGTTATTCCATAAAAGGTAGATTTGATCAGATTGGTGATAAACTTCCAATAAATAACAGAAGTAGGCTTCAAAGGGAAGGGTTATGTTGTACAATGTCAAAAAATGGCTTAGATTAATACCGGAAACGTTAGTATGATAAAAAAAGGAAGCCAAACTATAGACATAACATCAGAGCACACGACGCCCATGCAATTGCTCTGGGTAAAAACAATCAATTTCATTGCAATCTGTTGTCAGAACTCTGATGAAAATAATTATATCCTTTGCATGTTCATTCTGTTAGTTGCAGAGGCGCTGTTGCGCTGATAAGAATTTTGGCCCCAGGGTAAAGTTGCCCGGCACAAGTTCCTACTTCACATTTTCTTTACTAGTACTACAGCAGTCTGACTTTACGAGTCATTTCTCTTCCTTGGTGGCTGGGCGAATCCCTGCTAGAGACTCTCTCTAGGAGGGTGAAATGACTTACCCTGAAATTTCATACTTTTTGCTGTGTAACTCTGCCATAGATTTATGCTATTACATTGCCGTCTACATGTAGTTCCAAAGCAAGAGGCGTACATGCGTTTTCCCCACTGTTAATGAAACTTTTATTATGAAAACTTCATGAGATACGGAGTTAGAAATGCCACGCTGAATTATCTTAGGGAAGGGACAACTCAAATAACAGTAAAGACATTTTTCGATCACTTAAGGCAATTATAAAGGAAAGCGCAAAAGCGTCATAAAAAGCATCTACTCACATATAAACCGTCACATTATTGGGTTTTCCATTTCCATCACCTACGACAGTTATTGACGATAGTGCGGGATTTTTGTACAAAATCCTGCCATAAGATACAAATTGAATGGGTTAATTATAACTTAAAGGTTCCAAAATCACAAACTGTACTGATTGAACACTTTCTTAGCATATTTCAATCAGTTCAAACTAAAAGGCATCGATAAAAGCCATGAGGGGTTCAAATGGACAAACGGACAGACTGAGAAATGACGGATTCCACATGAACACAATGAAAATTCGGCCAAAAGAAACATTACTAACAATTGCTCTAAGTTCCGGTGTGGAAACGAGCCCGGCTCAATCACAGATATGTTGTTGTCAAACAGATACCTGAGCAAAGGAAAAATACAAGCAAGTTACCATACTATGATGACTCAGCTTAATTTATTAAATTGATGAGTTATGGCAAGAAATGGTTATGGGGAATTCATGATCAAGTTCATCGGATTATACTACTGAAGATGTAAAGAGACAAAAAGTGATAAACCCATTTGGTTAGTTAAATTCAGTGCAGTCTCGATCATATTTTTGCAATTGGTTCTTTCATTCTCCTCGCTGTCTCCAATTTGTGTTAGACAGTATTCGCCAACTTTTCATGAGATGGGTCGGTAGAAATCGAGGAGTACATGTAAACTAGATAGATGTAGATAGCCGGATAGATGGACAATTTATTGAAGTAATTAACTACGGAATGTTTACTAGACAGACTTACTTTAAATAAGAATTATGCTCGAACAAACACTTGTAGTATAGTTTTTTAATCGTATTGCAGACATGTGGAATTCGCCTCCATTAATAGTTAGATCAGCGCCTAGTATTTCAAGTTTCAAGCGTGGTGTAAGGAGCTTCTTAATGAATACCAACCGAACTGCTTAGCTTATAGAATATATTAATTTTAATATTTTTTTCATATATTTATAATGTAGTGGTCTGTCTAAGTATGGGGTCTATGACTCTTTTGCGGACCATCCTTATGGCATTTCTGTTTTTGGATAATTTGTATATTAGATGCGATTCATGAAATTGTAATAAATAAATAAAAATAAACAAATAAATTCCGAATCTTGGAATAAAATCAAAGAATAAATACTGTTGCAGATCTAAAATGGTATTAAGAAGGTCGATGTCATTCTGGTATTAAAATGGTTAACTCACGCTTATAAAATCAATTTTGTGATTATCTTTAATTTTTCCAATGGATGTGCTTCCTCGGGATGAGAGTCTTCAGCCTTTGCATTGCGGTTATTGAATTTCTTCACTTTTCGATCGACAAACTTTTTAGAACAAATATAAATGATGCAATGTAACCAAAAGTTATTTATTTTTAAATAAATTCTTAAAAGAATTGCAGTGGGGGTGTGGTTTTGACAAAAAGTACACTGACAGGGCCTTATCGCCTCGGCAAGATCATGAACATGTCCACAATTTAGAGCAGAAAAAAGCACCAACCATACTTACAGCCTTTTCAGCATCCACAGAGATGCGAAGTCTTCTCTCTTCACTCTGTCTAGGCGATTGTATTGCAAAAATCTTTAAAAGCATAAAGTAAAGGTTTAGTCTAAAAACTGGCTACAGCTGGTATAGACATCAAAACACAGATAAGCTGCATATGTAAAAAGTTTGAATTATTGTAGGGCTCCTCGACTTAACAGGCGATCTTTCTGCACGGGGGATCGATCACCTTTTTTGCGATAAGTGTATGTAATCGCATGGGCCCGAGGGCAATTAAGGATTAATTTCATGCATATTTTCAAAGTTTTCACACAATGCCCGGGTCACGAAGGGACAAGGGCAATTCGGAAAACGTTCAAAATACAAGTGAATTGAAATTAATCCTTAATTGCCCGAGGGCACTTGCGATTACTTGTTTATCACATAAAGGGCAAAATTCTGTACAAAGGAAAACTTTCAAGGTCTTGCCGTCGCGTACAGGTTTGCCGGTTGTCATTAAAGAACAGGCTAGCAGTAGAACGGGGAAAGCCTACTATGATAGCAAGCAAAACACAGCAAGTTCAATTCACTCAAAGCAATTTCTTTACAAATAAAACTTTAATTAACCAATCCAGTTTTATTCACCTGTTTTGCGAAGCCTGCAACGGCGTGCAACTAATTCATCGATCGACGGAAGACGTAAACAAGTGTCCAGATGAGCTCTAATAACTTCTTGAATCCAAAACTCTCCTTTCCACCGCGAAAACTTAACATACCAACAAAATTTACGCTGATTTTTTACCCCGATATGATGACCTGTGACACTAATAGGGCGACCCGAAGCAAAACGAAGAAATTAACTTTCAGTTTGGCAGCCATGAAGCTCTGTAACTGTATGCTTCGTGCGACACTAGCCGTCCCGACCTTTTTCAAGCTGCGAATCAATACATTTTTGGATGGAATAATCCATTTGCTTTTCCAGCAAAAGACTGCGCTTTGCTTCATGTCGATTTTCTTTCACGTTAAGATGAAATAACCGCGTTTAGATCAAACTCAGAAGCGATGCGTTTCTGAAATTCCTTTTCAAAATTCGTTTGAAGCGGGAAGTCAACTTAATGCAGGCATTCCCAGCCAATCAGCATCAAGTAATCATGCCCTCTTGATTACCAAAAGTGCCCTCGTAATTTAGAAAAATGCCCTTTGTCTCAGCCAGTCAGCATTCAGTAATTTTGCCCCGTATGTGATAAATGCAGAAATTCTCGCACGCTCATTGGCTAATTTTCATTGTCAATAAGCGGAGAGACACATGAATTTATAATTTATGAAATGGGTCAACAAGCGAGAGCGGACAATTTGACAATTTGCTATTGTAAAAAAAAAACAACAACAAATTGGCGTAAGTTTTTCATGCGTCTGTCCTGTTATTGACAATGAATTTCGTCATAACATTGACACAGTAGTCTGCGGATCCACACAACTATCGTCTGGTGGATCCACAGCTACTTTGGCAACGTTATTACGAAATTCATGATCAATAACAGGACAGACGCATGCAAAACTGACGTCAATTTGTTAAATGTTCAGTTATCAAACGAGGGTGAAGGGTAAGAGATTTAATGTTCCATATAGACCTTTTTCCCAAGGTAATTTCTCTCCAGTTATTTTTAGACATGGCACCCAGTTCTGTGGAGTCCGCGTAGCAGTAATCCGGAGGTGGCGGGTTCAACTCCACTTCTTACCACTTAGCTGGAGTTGCTTCTCGGTAGACCCTTGTTCAACTCCAGCTCGGTCATGCTTGTAAATAGCCAGCTGGTTTGCCTCCGATCCAGTTCCGATACTTTTCGCCTATTATATTTAATTCATATATTTGTTTATTTCAGTTTAACTAGCATGGCTGTGAACTAGCTAGGTGTTACTAGGCGCTAATAAACAACGACACGTTTTTAAACTTTCGCGGAGAATGTTGCGTGTTTCGTGCTTGTTTTCGAAGAGAATGAAAATATTTGGGCTTTCTTGGGCTTTTTTTAACCCTCCCTCCAAAACCTGGAGTGATCTAAAAATAACTTGAGACGTATTACTGTAGAAATAATGCCTTAAGAGCAGTTTGCTGAAAGGATCAACTAAGGTCATGCAAGATAGAAAAAAACCGATTTTCCCAAACTTTGCCAAAATAAAGGCCTCAGTGAACTAGTTCTAAAAATATAAGTTTCAGGTCGTTTAGATTTTTATTTATTTTCTTGCAAATTTTTTTGTATTTTGCGCTCGCGGTGGCCTCAATTGACGCCGGAATCGGGCATTTTTGGGAAGCTCCCGTTCAAAAAGTGAAAGCTTTCTAAAAAAGATTAACCCAGGAAGTCAAAAGACCTTATTTCTTCAGCTTATTCGCAATTTTTTAAATTTTTGTTCCGCGACAGAGCTCACCAAATCTGAATTTAGACGAAATTCAAGGCTCAAAAAAGCATTCTGGTACACGGCTACACCCAACGAGACTATACTCTGGGAAAGAACAATCATTTCAAATACACTTCGAGCGAAAAAAAAATTGGGGTAAATCAATCGGCGAATTCTGAGAATATTTTCAAAACAGGTCACTTGAGCGATATGAGCGACCCTTTGACCTTTCATGTCATTCCGAAATCAACATACGGCAGCTCTTAATTTGACAAGCAAAATTTGACATTCGTCGGAATACACGTTTCTTTGCTTTTGTTTGTTTTTCTGACATATTTTCAAGGAGAAGAAGTTAGGATTTTGAATTTGGAGGCTTCTACCCGCTATAAAATAAGAACAGCTGGCGTATTTTTGAAATTTGACCCACTTTCGCATTTAGACGGTTACGTTATAAAGCTCAAGTTGATCGCTGAATTGCACATTTAAAATTCGCTAATAGAAAACGGTGGCATTAACAAGGAAGCAACAATCAACTGCACTTTATGTTTAGGAATTATTCCTTACCTTAGTAGGGATTTCCCAACGGGAAACCACAGCAGTTTTAGCAAATCACAGAGCGAAAGCACCGAGCCATGTCGCACGTGACAGTACCGTAACTTTGAGTTGGCTGGGAGGGTTGGGGGGGGGGGGGAGGGGGCGGGGGTAGAGGGGGAGCGAGGTGGTTTCTCGTACTTTAATTGCACGTTTTGACGGGCGAGTACATTTTTGCGATATGTCTTTAACAGGCATTTTAAAAACGGTTTGTATTTGTCAAGATCTGTTATGTCCTGGATTGGATCAAAGAAGTAGATAGCTGATGTCACAACAGAAGCGGAACGTTCATGGCACAAAATTTTCACTGCGTTGGTTGGAGTCAATGATTAATGTCACTCGAGTAAAAGAGCGTGAAAGAAAACGACGAATCCACTCTGAGCAAAAATTTATTGGTTTCTTTGATACAGATGATGATATGGCAACTGTGCGCGTGACCGCTCCCAAAATGTTGGCTGATTTGGGTGACACCGTCATTCTTGAGCAACTGAAAGGCCAATAGTAAGTCAAAGGAAATCTGTGGGAAAATTCAGTTTATGGTAACGACGCGGCGATGCCATGGAAAACATCAAATTTGCCCCCGCCCCACCCCTCAGGGATGTACTCCTCTAATAGACTAAACGGGGAGGCTCTACCCGAAAAAGGTATAGCAAGTTTCTGAAAAGGGGATGCGTTGTGCCGACTTTAAGTATGTGAAAGGGTCAGCACTTATCATAGATGGTATATGAAAAAGTTATCTTGTCAGTTAAAACAAGTGTACGAAAGGGTAAGCGTTTAGACGTCGGGCGGGAGCCTCCCCATATGAAATTACCCTCGGATTACTCCTGATCTCTCTTGGGCAGGTGAAGAGTGACTGGTTGGGCGTCAAAAACGCCCAAAAAGTCAGCATGGTTCAATGGAGCTGAAAATAAGTAGCTGGAGGACAGTTTCAGCATTGAACACCAAACCGTTTGCTAGCAAGACCCTGAGAGCGTGGCGAAAGATATGCGTTTTGCAAAGAAAGCAGATATATATAGGTGGAAGATGTTCTCTAGCGACGCGTGCTTTCTCCTTTGCACGACAGATACCGTCATTCATTTTAGGAATGGCATCTAAGATGCATTATGAGTGATTAACTGTTAGAGTTGCGCAGCGTTAGCGAAAGTTCCGTGATACCCGCCAGGTTGTACTTCAAGAAACACAGTTGTAAAACTCTCCGGCCGTGTCATCTTGAACCTGTCCAACATACATATATAAGGAAGGAACTCCGGCGTGAAAACTAATTTGGCATACCCATGCTTAAGACTGCAAGTATTTTATTAGTGTGTTAAACATAGTTTCCAACCAAGGCGCAAAGTGGACAACATTTATACATTAGGAAATGAAGACCCGGGTATGTTCTGAGTCTACTGTGTGGTAATTATCCTCATGTTATAAGTTGGCAACTATTCAGTACCAGACAACAGCAATGTCTTAGCAAACTTCACGTGGAATTCCATAAAATTCACGGGTCACATATACTTCCAGCTGCTTTATCATAAACTATATAATTGTTTTCCCTCAATACGTCTCACCCATAAGCACTTTTCAACACTCCACTAGGGTTAATTCCCTACTAAATCCACCCGGTACTGACCTCAGATGAATGTCGACCGTTACGTATTATAAGTACGCAGATGTCCTCATATGAGGCTCCTTGTTCCCCTCAACAGTTGTTTGTATTCCATTGTTCTCGCAATTATCCGTACTCGCTCCCTGTTTTACTCACATTTTCTTACCCTTTCCCATGTTCCTCCTTTTTTTGCCTTTGTTCCCCCATTCCCCAATTGAAATCGATCATGTTCCACTGTTCCAATTAAACATTTTCATGGGAGACCCTTTCGTATGGCTTGAGCTCACTTGACAATACGAGTCTTAACTGGCGGTTAAGCTGGTTTGTCCATGCTAGAATCCCATGTCCTCTCTGCTATTTGCTCATATTCGCATGAGCCCATGCCGTGCAAGCTCGGCTTGTTCCAGAAACTACTAGCAAAATGACCCGGTGACCATTCAAGATAAATCACAACATCATCTACGCTAAAGACAAACTCAAAAAAAAGCCAACATAATATCTGATGACTAATTTATGCCATCTATGTAAAAGAGAACAGCATGCAATCCAGCATATGATTTTAAAGTGCTCCCAAGTAGCTTTTTTTACATTGAATCCTTTGACTGAAAGTCGCAAGTCACCAGTGAAAACATTTATTTACCAGACTCAACTCTTTTATACGGACCTACAAACTCACTCAAACACCATCAACCTCTCATGGTGGCCAAATACTTCATTTACAAATGTAACTTGAGTGAACAACCTTTACTCTTCTCCCTGTTTAAGATACAACTTCGAGGAAACATAATGACTGAAAGATACGTCGAAATAAAAAACATAACTATCAAATGGAAATGCCTTATATTAAAACATTTTGTCCCAGAAATTTTGCCACCGCCAACGTCTCCATCTGCAATAGGACAAATTAATTAACCTACTGTGTGTCAATTTTCCCATGTTTTTAAAATTTCTATATCAGCAGCGCCTAGCATTTATTTGTTTATCTCTTGTAGTCTTGAAAGTGCAGTAATTGTCTTTTTATGTGGTATCTACTTTACTCTCTGTTACATTTTACTGAACGGCTTTCCATGAAAAATAAAAAATAAAAATAAAATAAATATTAATAATAAAAATGACCAGGTGTTCAGTTGATCGGACAACGCGTGTGCAAATTTGTGAAGCAGGCCTTCCGCTAGCCTGCAAACAGGCTCCCGGTGAGCCCGAACGAAGCGAGGGTCCCGCCGCGATCGCTTACCTCATTCCTCTGTTTCGCGCTCGCCGAATTTTTTTTTCCGTCCTCGCCAGAAGCCTGTTCGCAGGCTAGCGTTCCGCTTCTGTAGTGAGGTACTTCATTGATCCAGTCAAGGATGTACCAAATCTTTACATACGCAAACAGTTTCAATGTGACTCGCCCGTAAAATCTCACCACGACGAGCGTCCATTGCTGCCCTCCCCCTACCCTCCACCCCCACTATCTCCTGACCAACGCTAAATTACGGTACTGTCACGTGCGACATGGCTTGGTGCTTTCGCTCTGTGATTTGCTAAAACTGCTGTGGTTTCCCGTTGGGAAATCCCTACTAAGGTAAGAAATAATTCCTAAACATTAAGTGCAGTTGATTGTTGCTTCCTTGTTAATACCGCCGTTTTCTAAAAGCGAATTTTAACTTGTAATTCGGCGATCAACTTGAGCTTTATAAAGTAACCGTCTAAATGCGAAAGTGGGTCAAATTTCAAAAATACGCCAGCTGTTCTTATTTTATAGCGGGTAGAAGCCTCCAAATTCAAAATTCTAACTTCTTCTACTTGAGAATATGTCATAAAAGCAAACAAAAGCAAAGAAACGTGTATTCCGACGAAAGAAAGTCGAATTAAGAGCTGCCGTATGTTGATTTCGGAATGACATGAAAGGTCAAAGGGTCGCTCATATTGCTCAAGTGACCTGTTTTGAAAATATTCTCAGAATTCGCCGATTGATTTACTCCAATTGTTTTTTCGCCCGACGTGTAGTTGAAATGACTGTTCTTTCCCAGAGTATAGTCTCGGTGGGTGAAGCCGTGTACCAGAATGCTTTTTTGAGCCTTGAATTTCGTCTAAATTCAGATTTGGTGAGCTCTGTCGTGAGCAAAAATTTAAAAAATTCGTCAAAAATCCAAGTTAAACTTTCATTTAAGGTGGCTCTAAAGAGTTTCAAGCACTTATATTTGGATGGGTCGTTATAACTACTCTTTATCACTTGATGCTACAATCATGGTATCAAAAAACTGCTCAATCATTGGTGAACACGTTCCTATCATTTTCGTGGCACAATAGTTTACCATAGCAACAGTATGACCTCCTAAAAACATATTTATATTATCGACATTTGATAAGCATGATAAGACGCAACTTTTGGCAAAGTTTAAAAAAATTCTGTACATGGGGTTCAGAGTCACCTTAAATTTTCGAAAAATTAAGGTAGCTCTGAACCCCATGTACAGAATTTTTTTTAAACTTTGCCAAAAGTTGCGTCTTATCATGCTTATCAAAAGTTGATAATATAAAAAAATTTCACCGTGCCGTTTTTGAATTATAAGCCCCTAAAGCAGTAATTAAAGGTGTTTTTAGGAGGTCATACTGTTGCTATGGTAACCTATTGTGCCAAGAAAATGATAAGAGCGTGTTCACCAATTATTGAGCAGTTTTTAGGTACCATGATTGTAGCATCAAGTGATAAAGAGTAGTTATAACGACTCATCCAAATCTAAGTGTTGGAAACCGTTTAGAGCCACCTTAAATTTACACCGCGAATAAGCAGAAGAAATAAGGTCTTTTGACTTCCTGGGTTAATCTTTTTTAGAAAGCTTTCACTTTTTGAACGTGAGCTTCCCAAAAATGCCCGATTTCGGCGTCAATTGTGGCCGCCGCGAGCGCAAAATACAAAAAAAAAATTGCAAAAAAACTAAATAAAAATCTAAACGACCTGAAACTTATATCTTTAGAACTAGTTCACTGAGGCCTTTATTTTGGCAAAGTTTGGGAAAATCGGTTTTTTTCTATCTTGCATGACCTTAGTTGATCCTTACAGCAAACTGCTCTTAATGAGGATATCGTTTTGGTTAATTAAATCCAAAGAATATTATAGAAATCAGGATGAATATGTGATGAGGTAGAGAACCACTTACATAGTTTCTATGATTCGTAATCCTTTCAATGCTCCTGGCTCTATCTCCGAAATGTTGTTGTTGTTAAGTGTTCTAATAGACAGACAGATAAATAGAGGGAGACAAAATTAATATAAGAGACAAGTGACACCACTTATCTCCACAGTTAAGTTGTAAACTATTTTCATAGTTCGCTTTACGACTTACAAAAGTTTACATCGACTGTTGCGATCAAAGACACCTGTTGCAATTTTTGACAATTTGTTACCATGAAGGAATCTGAAATTAAAACAGAAACAATACCTTGAGCTTCTAAATGTGAAGATATGTTAATGGTCATATGTAACATGTATGAACTCAACTGATTCACTGGTGAGCATGAAGTCACAGGATGCTGGTTTGAAGTGAAGAGTAAACGTTTAGGTTACCAACTGAGTAGGTTACTCAGAAGGGGCAGAGCGACCATATACGCCAGTTCGCCTATGCGTACCTCCGAAAATCCAGAAAAATATATTTTTTTATACATTTATTATCGAAAATTGTCTTTAATAAGTTAAATCAGCTGGTTTGAGTCTCTAGCGTCTCCTGTTAAACCTATTATCAGTTATCCCAAAGGTTATCAAATAAACAAGTTAGGTCTGGATAGTAGCAGACATGTTGAGATTTTAAGAAACAACACAACGTTTTTTAAAACATGTTTCAACAGAATATTCTGTCATCTTCAGTTTAAATTACAAAGTACAGAGTTGAACATATAGTGTGCGCAGAATGCTAATTGACTATAAGCACAAATGGAAAGATAGCAATGTAAAATATTACAAAGAAAGTTTTAAATCAACATGATAAAGTCGATGATTTAGTGTAGGTTTTTCCCATTAAATATGAATAGCTTCTTTTATCTTAATCTGGAAGGTGGTGGAAGCGTGATCTAGGATACGGAAACAGCCATTGGAGCATGAAGTGCGGCATTGCTGAGAATTTTGTAAGTGTTTGAAAATTTGAGAGGTCCTATCACTGAACATGTGCTCACGTAAGCACGTGGAAAAATGCCGGGTGGTTTCGCCGAGATAACAGGCATTACAGCCCGCTGACACAAAAGCTTGTATACCACACCCGCACGGAGTCCACGAGGGATAGGATATTTCACACCAAACATGTTGTCGATTTTAAAGGATGAGAAAACTAACTTAATATCAATGCTGTTACAATAACGTTTAGCAAAGTGGCGAATCTTTTTACATTGGTCCTTTCTCTATTATCGCGCAAAAAAAAAAAGACTCGCCACTTTGCTAAACGTTATTGTAACAGCATTGATATTAAGTTAGTTTTTTCTTCTTTAAAATCGGCAACATGTTTGGTGTGAAATATCCTATCCCTCGTGGACTCCGTGCGGATGTGGTATACAAGCTTTTGTGTGCGGGCTGTAATGCCTGTTATCTCGGCGAAACCACCCGGCATTTTCCACGCGCGCACGTGAGAACATGTTCAGTGTTAGGACCTCTCAAATTTTCAAACACTTACAAAATTCTCAGCAGTGCCGCATTTCATGCTTTAATGGCTGTTTCCGTATCCTAGATCACGCTTCCACCACCTTCCAGATTAAGATAAAAGAAGCTATTCATATTTAATGGGAAAAACCTACACTAAATCATCGACTTTATCATGTTGATTTAAAACTTTCTTTGTAATATTTTACATTGCTATCTTTCCTTTTGTGCTTATAGTCATTTAGCATTCTGCGCACACTATATATTCAACTCTGTACTTTGTAATTTAAACTAAAGATGACAGAATATTCTGTTGAAACATGTTTTAAAAAACGTTGTGTTGCTTCTCAAAATAAACGAGTTACTATTATACTCCCTGTTCTGATTTATGAAACTGTTTCCTGAAAAACCAGGGAAATGGCATTTCCGAGCCTCTAAAATTAAAAATTTTCCGGAACATGCCCTCAAACCCCCAAGTGACTCGCCCTTCGGCGGTTGATTAGCTTTCTCTTTGCTGCGTACTCCTTGCAAAATTCACCCTTCTGCTTTTAGCACCGTACTTTCGTTACAAGTATCACTTGACTGATCACTTACAGACGCCCTAGGAAGTCGTTTCTCTCAAAGGAGTTTTTCTCTATGAGGTAAATCTCATTCATTTCCAAGTACCTGCCAAGAAGTCAGTTAATCTGCATAAGATGAATTAAGAACTATTGTGCCAAACAGTTTAGAAGGTCATTCAATTAGCGAAATTAGTTTTGATATTGTTTCTATCAAACTTTCCCTATACTTACTTTTGGATGCCATTTTCTTTAGCTGTCTTCGTTTCACATTGTTAAACTTAAACGCTTCTAAGCTTGGTTCCCTTTTTGGGGGTTTCTTGGGTATCAAGCACTGGGGAAACGTAGTACAGTAGAACTTCTCAACAACGGCCACATTGGAGACAAATGAAAGTGGCCGTTGTGGGGAGGAAGGGGTGCAATATGACACCTGTCTTTTTTTTTTTTTCTATTTTCTCTGAGTGGAGCATTTCTTATATTTCATATTGTTGCATATAAATACGAAGCACGATCAAAGTATATCAATAAAACAGAAACCAAACTGAAACAGATACCAACGATCCGCAGTAAAGATCAAGTTTCGTGACCTTTTACAATAGAAAATGGAGTTTTGTATGCACCGATCGTCCGTTGTTCATTAACTGGCTGGAATAGAGAGATTATTTTGAGAGATGGCCGTTTCCTTTGTGGAGAGGTGAGCGTTGCTATAAGAGTGAATGCATGTACCATCAGCGGGATAAAAACGACGGAAAGTGGCTTTTGTAGAAGGGAGACCCTTATAATTAGTGAAGGAGATATCACCTTACTACGCAGTCTGCTCTAAGCAAGCCAAACCCTTGCTCCATTAAACGTATGAAATGAATCGAAACGTTCAGTTCCTCAAATATTCAGATGGATTGTCTCCAAAGAAAAATCTGTCTTGCTGGCTCATACATGGGTAATTTTTCACCAGTGCCTCCACATCCTGTCTAGTCGCCAAGGGACTTGACGACAAAAATTAAATTACAACATACAATGTACTTACAACTGTGTAATGTAGCGAAGATTACTGAAGGAGGTGTTGCTGATTGTGCTTATAGAGTTTCTGGCCAAGTTTCTAACAAAAATGGAGATATCTCATGTATATGCAAGACCTGATTTTTTTAAAAAAACAAATTGAATCGCCAGAAAAGATTAAACTCTCAATTGTCTTTGCCTCATGTTTCTAAAATACCATAAAAGCATTATTACATTAGCAAAAAGGCCGCTAACTTTCAACGCCAGCACCAAGATCATTCATAAATTGGGATCATATTGACAATTTAACGTCCGGCAAAACTGACTTTCATTGCAGAATTAGGAAGACTCTGTTCATTGAAGAGCTAAAGCCCTCACTAAATGTCAACGTTAGTACTGAGAAGTTGTTGCTTTACTAGCTGTTAATTCTCATGTCCTCCACACAGGTTAAAATAATGCTGTTACTGAGATCATTTTTCTCAGTCTAGGTTGCAGACCCCTAATATTTACGATATAAATAGTTTTGAAATATTTTGTAACGGTCATTTTTGAAAATGTGTGTAGACTAGCATACGAAACGTCAAGTGCAGTATTAAAATACGTTGGAATCCATGACAATGTTTATCAACACTGTTCGTGTTAACTCATATTGTCGTCATTGCCAATGTCATCGGCTTTGTCTCATTGTAGTTTTTACAAATTACAGTGGAACCTCGATTTAACGAAGTCGCTGGGGACCGGCCAAATTTGTTCGTTAAATCGAGGGTTCGTTATATCGAAAACTCGATAGAACGAATTTGAGGGGAAACGACCAAAATGTTCGTTATATCGAGGTCATAGTTAATAATCGATTTGTAACACAGGTGACTTCTGTCACGCAATTCAATGCAATTTTCGTCACCCAGAAGTGCCGCGTTTTGAGATGCAATTCATGAAGCATGGTGGCTTTCAGTATCAATTATTTTCACTCTTGAGCAGACGCGCAGGTTTTCTTTACAAAAGAATGACACTTTCAGAGTAGCGATTTAAAAATGTTACAACATAGAGGTTATACAGAAAATTGTCTATGCAAACAACGAAACGGGCTTTAGTGTTGTTATGTTGCACTACCCAACATTTCCGGAATTCAAAGAAGATAGAGCAGAAGTTAATTGATGTCGAAATACTATAGTGCCAATGTCTATGACATATAATAAGCCGTTGACTGAAAGGTTGCTGTCTCTTTACCATAAGGATTACAAGCATTTGTTGACTGTTGATCTGTTCAGCGTTTATCTTTTGTCGCGTGTTGACACTGTAATTCGTTATATCGAGGTATGTTTTACGTTTGGGCTTCCGGATTATGTTCGTTAAATCGAAGAATTCGTTATATCGAGGTACGTTATATCGAGGTTCTATTCCATACATTTTACTGTAACTTTGGCCGGGACCTAGGATATCGTTCGTTATATCGAGGACTTCGTTAAATAGAGGTTCGTTAAATCGAGGTTCCACTGTACCATTGATAATGCTTTGCGGGGTACAAAATAATAATAAATAATAATAGCTTACAGTGTGCTTAGTGCCTTCAAGAAAGAAAATGAATTTGGCTCGATCTCCTTTATTCCACAAAGTTCCATTTCCCTGTGGTTGATAAACAGAGAAAAATTAAAGGTGTTAGTCTGGCGTTATATCGAGCATGACATGAAATGAAACCACTTAGTTAGGTACTCACAGGTCATTAAGGCGAGATAAGCCTCTTAAAAGACCAGCGTGGAGGAACTGCAAAGGGTTATTGCTTAGTTTCCTATCACAAACAAGAAAAATACCAATTATTTCTAATGCACGTTTTACACCGACCCTTTAAGTCGGAAAATTTTGGTAAAATTATTTTCGCGTAATTTTAATGAATTAACTACATTGCATGTGATCTGAAATGTGACAACGAATTAACAAGAGAAGCAGCTAAATATTGTATTGTATTGTTTCCTATTTTAGACTTAATTCAGGTGGTACCTCTCCAGTAAAGATTAAGTTAGAATTAAATTTAAAAATCAATTAAAGACTAGTCTATAAATCATGCATCATGCAGGTCGACTGTGTGAAATTCGGTGTGGTATAAGATGAGACAGTAAAATTGTGATAAGCAACCAGCCATACACTCCCTTGGTCTGCACTCAATTGTGGACCATAAACCATTTGGCTGATATGTTTACGATATAATAAACTAGTTTACCAGTGAACAGGAAGAGAAGTTCTGCGTAAACTTGCGCGAGCGTTGCTATTTTCTGTTTCAAAGGGGTTCTTCATACAAATTTTGCGCAAGTAACTGACTTCAATTGCTATTATTTTGTGGAAAATTTTGAACAATTTTTCCCTGTATAAATATTTTTTTTCGAAATTACCTTGCGTCGCGTATTTTATCAGGTGATCATGTCCGTGGTACAAACTGACATCGACAATAGGGTTACAACAGCAAGGGTGCGAAAATGTGCCAATTATTGTAGAGTTATGCTAGAGTCTTAATGAGAGGGAAGCAAGACATGATCCATTACTCACAAGGTCCGTAACAATTTCAGTGTTGCAAAAACCCCTTCTGGAAGACTCGAAATGTTGTTGTCAGATAAGATCCTTTAAGAGAATTTAATTGTTTTAAAAACACAATGGAGCCCAAATTTCTAACCAATAATCTAACTATAATAGTCTTAGAGCAGCTGTGCAGCTGCAAAAGTGGTGTAAAATGTTAAACACAGTTAAGACCTTCGATACGAGTAATATATTCTCACAATTTGTTGCTGAATTAATAATCACGTCGCATTGCAAATTGAAAGCATCTCTTGAGGTGTTTCCAATCGTGCTGAAAGTTGTGGCAGACGCTGTACTAAGGTGAACTCGAGTTTGTTTCGTGCAGCATCTTACAGAAATCCGCAACGTGGGAGGTATTACATTACCAACTATTCTGTTTCATTTTGCAGTGCAGCGTTGAACGACAAAGTAATGAAAATGTTTCTCGATTTACTTAGGCTACATTATATATGAAATTAGAGCTAGGGGAAGGAGACAAAGAAGATAAATACATGTAGTTTCTCAATTAATACAGGTTAATAATAATGCAACCTTTACAGACTTCACAGGCACAGATTTGAAGCACCTTACTACATGAAAATTTGTTTAGTGTCACATGAAAATCAATTTACCTTTTACATTTTACTTTTCTTCTAATTCCAATGATAGGGTTTAAGGTAAAGTAGTTATATGTTTGCGATATTTAGCTTTCAAGACATCATCACAACTTACAGTGCTCTAAGGGTTCTCCTGTAGTAGAACGTTCCGTTGGTGATGTTTGTAAGTTTGTTGCCTTTCAAATTTCTGTGATGAACGTGGGATGTAAAATATAACGCATTTGTACATATCATTGTACTAAACGGCAACATAACTCTTCACTTTGTAAGAGCGTGCTTGTAGACATTGCTACGAAGGGAATAATGTAAGAAACGTGCGGATGAAGAACGAGATGAAATAAGAAAAGTGATTTCATCCCCGTCCAATTTTGATGAAACCCCTAAGGGCTAGTTTTCATTAGCACATAAGCATAAGCATTATTGACGTACGCAAACGTAGTTAGGTAACTGTTCTACCAAAAGGCATAATGATAAAAATCTTGCTGCCTCTCCGTCTGTTGCTTCTGCTTATGATTATGCTCTGATGAAAACCAGCTTTAAGAAAGGGCTTTTTTGAAAAGAGCTTTATTCGCTAATAAATGTGCTTTACAATGTGCTTTTGTTTAATATTTTCATTGAACATTGTAATTTTCTTTAGTAAGAGTGAGTACAAATAAAAATTGATTATTAAAACTACAGTAGTGCGGGAAATCGTAACCAATTAACAGTCGCATGACACAGTCACAACATCACATCACAGCTATTGCCCTACCCCACTCCCAAACGAGCCGATTTTGTAAATTGGGTACTAAACGAAGCCGTTGAATCTCGAGGTCGAAAAACTGGCTCTAGTTTTCACAGACTTTTAGCCAGAAAGTAAAGAGCTTGATAGCTGTTAACAACAAACATGGCCGTAAAAGAAAAATAAGGCGTGCTGTAGTCTGATGTAGCCTATTATCGACCGCTGTTTCGGGATAAGAGCCCGCACGCGACCGCACTCAGGAGAGCGTTGGAAATCGAGCCTGGGCGTGCTGATCTCTCTCCAAAATTAAACCCCAAGGTTGATGTATCGTTGTCAATATACTTTACTTGACTTAGACAGTCTAACGTTAGCTTACATAGTGTTGATCTTGTACAGTTTATAAAACGCACTAGCCTCGATAACTTGAATGTTGTTATTTTCCAGGTACCTGTCGGAGCAGAAATACAACATTGAAAGGACAACGTTTTTGTTAATTGTAAGTCACCAGCTCTTGATCTTTCCGTGTGTGTTTTGAATCAAGTTTTGCATTTGTATGCGTTGCCAAGAAAAATGCCATTCTGCAACTACTGTCAGTTCAGTAGCAATAGCAGACTTAAATAACTGCACAACAATAACTGTTGTAAACAATGTAATCGATGTACGACGTGTGAACTGCAAAATATTGCATTGTTAGTAGTTTTTGTGTGTTGATTTTAAAAAAATGAAATAAACTTACATTTTATGAACTTAACTAAATGTAAGCAAAATTCAAACTCTTATGTTGGTATCGATGCATATTCTGAAACTTAGTAAACTGGGGTTGATAAAACTGAAGTTCCCTACAACAGAAAAATCGGACACTACTCACAGTTCATAGAGATATCTTAGACCGTTGAATGTTTTGTTCTTGAGAATCTCAACTTTGTTTCTAGCTAACGATCTGCGTTGACAAATTGAAGAAATAAATATCATTTCAACCGACCGATGTTACGAATTGGGATACAAACACTTTTTGTCATGTATAGACTGTCTAAATAGGGTGAAAATAGACTAACAAAATACTTACAAATAACCTAAACTGAGTCTTTTTTCTGCAAAGCTGTCAAAGGTTCCTGGTTCTATGGTCGCGATACTGTTATCGTCCAGAAGTCTATAAAACAAACAACGACATGTTTTTGTTTTTTGTCTCTCTTTTTTTATCATTACAAAATGTCAATAATATTATTCTTTTAATGCTTTTACAAACTTACAAACACTTACAGTACATTAAAAAACCTGCTTACAATATTTTGCATTACATTACTTTTTTACTTACAATATGCAATAATTACTTATTATGGCATAACCTACTTACACTTTGCGTTACTTAAGGACTTACAATACACTATAATTACAATACAATACACATTACTTTACTTAAGGACTTACAATAGACTGTTTTTACGTGCACAAAAAAGGAAGAAAAAAAAAACTCTCAATAAATTACTAACAGACACTCCTTAACCGGTGAGAAAGAATTTCCACTTCTGTTGAAATTCCCTTCACCATTCAACGTAGCAGCAATATATTTTGCTATGTCGATTTTATCCTGCACTAATGGGATGAAGTCGCTGAAAACGAACATAGAGGATATTACACGGTGGCGAGAAGATATGAATTTTATGTTCTCGTGGCAAGAACAATATCTCACGAGTGAGCGAAGCGAACGAGTGAGATATTGTTCTTGCCACGAGAACATAAAATTCATATCTTCGAGCCAACGTGTAATGTTCTTTTTATTATATGGAGAAACCAATTCAACAAAAGCAAAAGGCGGGAATCGTGACGTCATTGAACGATACGACACTCACAAAGGTGGCATACGGAAAATACGACACTCCGGTCCCGGACGAAGTGGCGTATGGAATCTACGAGTGGTTTAGTTCCCAGTAAAATACTCTTCTCCATATAATAAATAGTATTATTTAGCGCGTTGATCTGTAGAAAATATTTCCCTAGCATTATGAGGTGGTTGAGGGCCAAACGGTGCGTACAGGGACGAGTAATTCCAAATAATACCTCTGGCTCGGAGAGAAGTAAACTCGCATTACTAACGGTAGAATACCAACTTTGGAGCTTTTCCCAAAAAGACGACGCTTGCGGGTAGCTAATAAACAAATGACGTATGTTTGGGCAATCAGAGGGGCAGAAAGGGCAGGATGGGGAGACAACCTGTTTCATTTAATTTTGAATAATATACTGTTCGTGGCTAAAATGTTGTGCATAATTTTGTGCTGGAATATTGCCATTTTAACATCTTTTGTGGCTTTGACCGGCAGAAGATAAGTTTTATTTAGATTCTCTTTTGCGATACCGTATGATAAGAGTTTTTTTCTGAAGTGGGAGGAGGAAGATTTTCAAGGGTTAACAGTTTGTCGTATACCATTTTGCGTGCTGTAGTACAGATTGGCTGCGGGAGTGTAGTAGAGTCGCCAGAATTAACGTGAAGGAGCTTCTTCCAGCTTTGGGGGATGATGGATATAAGGCCATGATATTGTAAAAAGCTGCAATTTAGCGTGTATTTATTGCGCACGGAAAGGAAAGGCAGGAAGCAACTTTCATGCTCGTCAACGAGGTCTAAAATTTGCTTTATTCCTGCTCGGTGCCAATGAGGCAGATATACCATTTTTTTGTCAATCGTAATGAATTTGCTGTTTCAGATTGTCTGAGACAGTACCTCGGTCTTGCTGTGAGGTGTCGTTGACACGATTTCTTGCCAATGATGAATAATTTGTTTGCAAAATTCCGGAAGATGGCCATTAAGATCAAAAAGGTTGCAGTCATAATTACATTAAAAGAGCTCAGTGCCGCCAACAGTAGAGAGTGAGACGATTTTTTAATATACTTCCACGGTGCGTCTGAGTCGGAGCACAGCCGTTTTACCCAAGTTAATTTCAAAGTCTTATCGTAAAGAACAAAATCTTTCATGCCAAGACCGTTATCGGATTTCGACATGTATAACAACGACATGTTTAGCTCTACTTCTGGTAAAACCATTAAATTCAGTTACTCCAAAGCGGCATCTAACAGTCTTCGGCCGTTTCGATACAAGTCGTCTCGATACAAGTTGAAGTCGATTCGATCCGGATCTAAAACTGAAGTCAACTTGGTTGGAGAAAAAGACTTGTGGAATGGCCTTGAATTACAAAAATATACATGGAAAAAAGCTATATCTGAACAAAGAGTACAAAATGGGTTAAAATCGCCAAAAATATTCAGTAGCACGTACCATGAAAGGTATTTATGCAATAATAAAACTACTGCCTTGAAGCGTACTGAGATTTTGAACGGTTATACTCACATTTCCATCGCGCTGTATTGAAGTCCTTCGAACGTGTAATTGTTTATTTCACTGATGTTGTTTCCTTTCAAAACCCTTCCAAAACAGTGAAATAAGAAAACGTCGGTCATAAACATAAAGATGTTGTAAGTTCTGAGTACACACAGTCATTGCCGTACGGCCAGTTCAGTGACTGAACAATGAAAATTCTTCCCTTTATAACCCACAGAACCTTAGTTTAGTCCTGGCATCCATGTCATAAACGACAGTTGCATTAATAGCTACTTGATAGTCATTCATAAAGATGAAAAACGCCTACAGCATTTGAAACCATGCACATATAATTCCCAGACCACCATAGGGACTCCATAGCTAGTATTCCGTGAACAATTCTCCGTAGGAAAAAAGATGGTGGCTGTACATTTTACAACAATATCTGGCGAATCTTACACAACTCATAAAGTACAAGGAAAGCCATATTTTTGCAATATTTGTTCCCTATGCTAACGAGTAGTGTATGCTAGGTTTCAAGATGTTAGAACTTTTCTGAACGTTTTTATGAACCTTATTTAAAAAAGTTTTCGTGCGCTAAGAACTATGGGTAAATGCACCAGTCGCCACCTTTTTTCCTACGGAGGATTTAATAATTTTTTTATCTGTAACAAAGAGCATACAGATATTGAGATAAAGAGAGAGACAAAGAAAAGGGGGATTTCAAAACTTCATTATGAGGTCGATACCTAAGCACTTACAGCAATTTAAGACTCTTGACATCTGAGAATGTTCTAGAGGCTATACTCTGAATTCTGTTCTCAGTCAGGTATCTGATAATATAAAGCGATTTGAAATGATAAAACTTGACTATAGCATAGTTTAAACAAACAAAATCGTGACCGTTATTGTGTTTGGATATCTGATCTTAATTAAAGCACACAAGAGATTACAAGTGTAGTCTCTTGGCATAGATTTTTACGATTAAATTTCCCCGTTTTCTTTTTAGTTTTAATTTCGATTGAAAAGGTATACATGTATCAAACTCTCAAGACAGTGTTTGACACATTCTCTTACGGCTCGGTGTTTAGAAATGTGGTCAAACGCGGTCTTTCGTGTTTTATATATTACATAGCTTTCATTAGTTTCAATTCAATGTATTTCCATGCCAGAAAGATCAA
>NC_138157.1:13561020-13581020 GCF_964199315.1 Orbicella franksi
GCAGAAATGAAACTAGTGGCTCAGAGGTCTGTCCTTTTTCTGGATCAGTTTGTCCGTGAATGTAAGCTTGCAGCCGTTCGACTAGGTATGGGGCGACTTCCGTATGGCTTGATTATCTGCCTTCCTCGTCGTAACACTGTTATATTGAAGGCACTTTATAACAAGGTATTTCATTAACATTAAGAGCTATTGTAAAAGTTAAATTTTAATATGGATTGGAATCTGATACTTACCCAACCGACTAGCCTGCGTAGTAAGCGTTCCCGTAAGAAGAGCTTTTCCGCATTCTGGCCGCGCGTAAATTGGAGCGAATAGCAAAAAATGGACGAAGCAAGGGGTGGTGAGGCGAGAGAGGAAACGCTTGCCCGCAAACCCCTCGATTTTGAAAAACGCTCACTGGTTTTCACGGTTGAGTTCATTTATTGATTGACAACTTTGTCACCGAGCTAAAATCATAATAGTGCTACATATATCTACGTACTCGTTTGGAGGGCAATAACCGAAATGTTCGTCTTAAGACCAGCTTTTCCTGTGGTTTAACTCTAACCGTTCATTACCTTGACGGTCCGTTTCATTCTCTTGCTGCTAAAAAATATTTGACCGTTCAATTAGCGAACCGCCCGGAAATCGGAAGCCTTTGTTTGAAAATTGCCAGCGCGAGTAAATTCGCTTTTGCAGAGAAAACAACCACCAGTCGCTGGCTTCTAAAATTCGGACTTTCGTTATCTGGACACGAAAAGTGACTCAGTAAAGCTTAACGGGGTGGCCAAATAAGATTATCAAAGATTGGTTCTCCTTCCCTGGTTCCTGTTTGATCTTCGCGCAAGATCGATAATTAAAATAGCAACTGAGAGACTTTAAAAGCTTTCGCTGAATCCAGCGGGTAATAGAGCCACCAAATATTTACCCTCTAAAAGATGGCGTCTTTAATAGTAAAATCGAATGCGTACCATCCAGGTCAAGCCTGATAGATCTTCGCTGAATCTGGCACAATTTCACAAACCTTCCTCCACGACATTGTGCAAGTCCCGCTTGAGTTATTCCTGGAATCACTCAACGGGTTTTTCAAAATCGAGGGGTTTGCGGGCAAGCGTTTCCTCTCTCGCCCCACCACCCCCTGCTTCGTCGAGTTTTTGCTGTCGCTCCGATTTACGCACGGCCAGAATGCTCAAACGCTCTTCGTACGGGAACGCTTGCTACGCAGGCTATCAACTGTCCAATCCATTATGCTATGACACTCGTTGTTATTCTTTTTTGTTTTTTTGTTTTTTCCTGCACTGACATATAGCACGTTTTTGTCCCTCAAAGTCACATGAACGTTTTAAACTTTCCGGCCTTTTTTTTTTTTTTTTGTTTGTATTTATTAATCGATAAAGACTTCATAAAATAGTAGGTAAAGGAATTTTTGAAACAATGCCGCATCGGCGATTTTCAAACTTTTTTTACCCTAAAATCCTTTCCGCCCTTTTTGACAGTGCGTGAGTTCTCTACTAAACCACGAAGTCGTTTGAAATCTCAATGGTATCATTGCAATCTAATTACATGATATTATTTACACCAGCATTTTGAGCTGGAAAGGTGTAATGATTTTAGAAACATTTTAGTTGAAAAATGGGTCAAAATATGGTCAATGTTTGGCCTAAATTCGATCATGAACACGCTGACCGCGATATCTCCTAGACGTTAAAGAATTTTGTGATAATCTTCTACCCAGTACATTACCACATTACTATGTAACCCTACAAAGAATCTGAACAAAATCTGAGAGGGTCGATGTAGACTCTTATTTTAATACTGCATGGTTTTCAGATAGATACTCTCCTAAGTGTCAGAAGTCTTAAAAGACACAAATAGACAAATCGTACACTGTATGACTACGATGAAAATATCATCGACAAACTTACAGATTTAGCAAGGAAGTAAGACCTTGGAAGTTTCTTGGCTCAAGGTAGCTTATCTGGTTTAACTTCAAATCACTAATAGAAAAATAAAGGTCATTACAATACGATTGTGACATAAATGGGTAATAATGATAATCATCATATTTTTTGAGGTAGGTGGTGATGTTGAACAAAATGCATTGCAAAGAAGTGAGACAAAAAATGTCGGAAAGCACACGAATGAAATACTAATAAATTATTGTAACAATACTTACAGTAATACCAAATTAGTAAGATTTTTGAAAATCCCTGGCTCCAAGTAAGTTATCTTGTTGCACCTCAAATACCTGTGAGAATACGTATTTTACCAAAATACCAGACATTTCTATAAACTACTGGTTCAATAAACATTTTGAAATGTTAATTAAATGGCTTTCCAATGCAACATTCCAAGTTCCATTAGCTTTGTCCTACGGTTTAGCGATAAAAACGTAGATAGCTCTTGACAAGCCAGGCCTCATGCATCGTTTTCAATTATCAGTACATATATACCAATATGATCTGTAGTAACAATGTTCTATGAGAAAAAAATAACGTTTAATTGTCTATCATCTTAGTCTAATCAAAAAGCTTCCTGCAACACTTAGCCAAATGCCATCACATTACACTCAGGTCAAGCTTTTATAAAATAGATTTCTCTTTGCGGCTGCAAACGAAAATTACCCAGGCAGTTTCCCGTCATTGTGAGGCTCTCGCCACTCAGAAATTACAGCTGTTAGAAATCTATAAGTGTGGGACATTACAGTTTTCCTATTCGTAAATATTGTACGTTCTGAAATTATAAAACCTCCGAGTGTGTTACTACATGTAGTTCGTCTAATTCCAAACTTAAGGTCGTCAAGTTCAAGTTCAAGTTTATTATTGCACACTATTTACAGAAAACAACTTAACATAAGATGGTTTACAATGAGACATAAAAAAAATTACAAATAGAGATTAACTAGAAGAAACAATATTTAGTTGTGTACGGTGACCAAAGTAGCCAATGAGCTTTCGAGTTGATCACTGTCATGCAGGTATAAGTTGGCGATGACCGCATGTTAAGTATAATTTAAATTAATATTTACATATATTGTACAGCATTATCTTATATAGCTAACAATTAAACTATGGTCAGTTTTGAGTGGTCAATAAGAATCTTTTATACCGCTTTTTGAAAAGCATGTATGGAAAACGTTTAAGTTCTGGTGGGACAGATTCCCAGATCGTCACTAGCTGGACGGCCTTCCCAGCATTTCAGTATTTTTATTCAACTTTATCAATGGTGCAAAATATTTTTCATCCATACATCTTATAGACAGAGAAAAATTTAACAAATCGAATGTGGGTTAGCGTGGTCTGTACTCTTATTGACAATCATACGCGTCATCACAATGGTCAAAATATTGTGGACTCACGAGGCGTACCCGAGTGACTCCACAACAAATTTTGACCACTGTGATGACGCGTATCGTTGTCGATAAGAGTACAGACCACGCTAAACCACATTTCAATTTGTTTTTTACCACAATATCAACGTCAAAGAAAATGTTTTTTTCAGAGCGCGAGCTGAAAAAGGCATTGCGTGACACATTGACGCAAGCAGCGTTGTCTGGACTCTTATCGACAACGGCAAATTAGCCAATCAGATTGCCAGATTATTAGAAATTGTGGTAAAAAAGCCTTTACACATACAGTTTCTCCAAGTTAGTCAGATTTCCAAAACTCCCTGACTCCACGTGACGTATCTTGTTTTCAGTCAAAGACCTGTAAAAAATCAAAGTGGGTCACATGAACGATTCAGTATAACACCTAGATAGTATAAATTAAGTACCACTACTAAATTACAAAGTATTTGTATACTAAACAAACAGTTAAACATTCTATATTTCTACTTGTACTCTTACGGTCTTTGGAGGTGGATGCGAACTTTTCAGATCGAAGAACAAAAGAACGTCTTACTTATACTAAAATCAAAAAGCAAAAGAGGTAACAGCCAACTGAAAAAGGCCAAGGACAGTTAAGGGTTAGGAAGGATTGAAACGGCTCGGACTCGCGAAATTATCATTTCGAAAATTTTGGCGTCAAATGGAAGGGTTCGTGCTACCAATCAAAATTTTTGTCTGTCAGTTCAAAACTTCTCAAAATATTGTGAATCACAAGCATATTTCCTTTGCCATGTTTGCTATGATAGCATGTATGCAATCAAAAGTAAAATCTGATTTGATATTGAGAACGTGATTGTATTCTTACAAGTCAGTTAGCCTCCTCAAGTTCCAAAAGTCTTCTCTTGAAATTCTAGTCAGGTTGTTTCTGTCTAAACGTCTGCAAAAGAAAAGCAATCGTGTATTCGAGTAGTATTTCCTCAGTATCACTGAAGGAAAAAAAGGTGCTTCCTTGGCCTAAAGAATATATCTTCTGACAACGCATTATCACTTTTTGTCCTCTTATTAACACCTCTTGCAGTTGTGGATTTTATTGATTGCTTTTTTATTTAATATACCATAAACGACCAACAGATCCCCTTTCTAAAATCGAGATCATCACTAGCTGCTCGCCTATCTTGCTTACCCTATCTCATCCTTACTCTACCCTATCCTACCCATCCAAGGAATACAGCTTTTCGTCAAAAGAAAATGTCGACTCTGTTGTCAATATTCTTCTTCCACTGGTGAGATACATGGTATTTTATGTTATTAACACTCACAATACATAAGACGTGGCTGGAAAACCCCGTGGAACCGTAGAAAGATTTCTGTTAGTGCAAGTCACAGATTCACCGGCCCACAAATCAACACAAGAACATAGTTGACATGCGTTTTTCGCTAAATAAAAAGATAATGAAATAAAGTTAATAAACGCATGCACTCTTGAGGTTAATGAACCTTTTTACTTATGTCTTACATTTCCGACTTCTTCGTAAAAAAAAATGAAAAATTGAACGATTGAGGTGGTTTTTTGTTCATTTGAAAATTACGAAAACTTGTTCATATTGCGTGAGATCGGTAGAGAGGTCCATTCACATGTCATTTTACCTTGCCATAGTACTGAACTTCTTTTTGACATGCTGCTCAAACCAAATTTCGTCTTTCTTGAAAAAATTCTTCTCCTTTTTAGCAGTTTTATTGAGCAGCATTGCACTAGTCTAGTTTCATTGTTAATAAAATAGAGGCAACAATTTCTGTGTTCTGACTGGCTAAGAATACGTCAATAAATCCCAAATCAGTGCATTTTCATCAGTGCAGAAAATGTGAAACTGAGTGCAAAACGGTGAAATTAAAAAATGATTGAGAGCTCCGAAACTTGTGCTGAGATTCTTCTCGACGAAGACAAAACACGGCACAGAGTTCTTCGACCACTCCTAAAACAGTAATGTGAAGTATATATGAAATAATTCATATTTGAACTGCGGTTGTAGATGAAATGGGAGAATGATCATCGCAGTAAATTTTCCAATTTAAGCAATCTAGAAAACGGTCGGAAGTTGTTGTGGCAAAATCAACAACAAGTGGGAAATCACATGACAAATGCGCGTCCTTTGTAAACTTAGTTGAATGAAAAATTTGAAAGCGGAGCTAGCCAGCTAAGTCTGCTGAAAGAAAATTACAGTCACGTATAACTCAAGGAAAGTCTTCAAAATGAAGGATATACAACCTTGGTCAGAAAGTTTGAAAAGCGTTCAGGTTTTAGTCATCGAGAAGAGTAATAATTGTGCACTTGTACATTGCAGTTGTAAAAATGCTGAGGAAAATTGTGATCGCCATATAACGCAGACGTTGTGCCAAAATTATCCTCGACAAGAACTCTTTCAGCGTTCCTTTGCTGTTACTGCCTTGGTATTTCGAGCTGGATGTGTGGAGCTGATTGCTGGCCAGTTTCAGAGTCAGGGACAGAAAATATCTTAGCGTCGGATTCAACTTCAGAATCTCCGAGACCACCCTGATGGTTTTTTGTGGCTGGTAAAGAACCGGGCCGACTTCGGTTCAGTTCAAATTACTCAACTCATCGAGGGATTTTCGCAAGGACAGAATTGTTGGCGTTAGCTGGCGTTGATTCTCTCGTCCTCGTCGGCCAAAACAGAGACCGAGGTAAAACTAGATCGTTCTCTATAGCTGTGCGGGATTTTTGCTCTCTGCCGGTCCGAGCTCGTCGCTGTCGGACAGTTTCTCCATCTGCTCATTGGAGATTGGTTTCTTATGGACATTGCTGGCAGTGTTGCCCGTCTCCCAGAGGTCTTTTACAAATGCTCTAATACTTTATTTGCCTGAGTAAAAGCGGGTCAGAGATATTGAAAAACGGTTTCTTGAGCTGCGGCGAGCGAAGGAAGCAATCAATGGCGGATCTCATGCAGATGATTTTATAGATCAACATTTGTAAACTGACCTGCCATCTTTCTTCCCCGCAGATGTGTAAAACCTCTTCAGAAAAACAATCAGTTCTTCCTTTTGACATTGCTTCTATCGGTTTCGAAAATTTTGTGCCACCAGGACTAGCAAGCCGTTCAGTAACATAAAGGTAAAAATTGTTGTTGTCACGTAATCTTTTTGAATGCGTAAAATCTCGACGTTCAATGTTTGAAATTTTGCAACTTTTAATGGAAACTTAACGTATACGTATCGCTGATGTTGTTTTCATCCATTTTTTAGTGGTTGAAACTTTTCTTGCCGCAAAAAATTTTATGCCGAGCGACATTTGCCGCATTCATTTCCATATAAGGTCAATCGCATGTTAAATGGCTGGTAACTGAGATACAGTGAACCAATCAGAAAGCTAGAGTTGCATTATCCGAGGTTGAGAATTTAATAATTATAAATATTCATAGCTTTTTTGGCTGAGCCCTTTGTTTCTCTAGCTACCTTGAAAAATATTCAGTTCTATGCCAGAAACAACCCAGTTCAGCGATTTCCCACTTGAAAAATGTATTCCGATAATTTCATATCGCTAACAGCACTTAAGCCACAAATCACCAAAATGGCGAATGCTGGTAGCATCAAGGCGCCTGAATCTCCTTGTCTATTCCTTTTACTACTTTTGCCTAAGGGATTAAAATCGGTTTGTTTTTGAAACAAATATAAGAGATATTTAGAGGGTTTTTCGAAATATTTAGACTATTGTTTGAGAATTTCCGCAAAGATGTTGAACGATTTTACGTGATAAATATCTACCGCTAGCCACCGACACTAAGGGTAAAAAAAAAACCAGCCAAAATTAGCGACCGAGTGATAAAGATGAAATTGGGCACTAGAAGTTTAAATGACGTTCATTTTACTTGAATGTTGAATCGGAGCCAATCTCTAATTCCGGAAATCAATCATGCAGTTAGGATTTGACAAGAAAGCATAACTTTTGTCTATTTTCATTTTCTAAGTTTTTTTCAAAAGTTTTAAATTAGTTTTTTATTTTTTTAACTCAAACATCAATATTTTGTCTTGATGATCGAAAGTTATATTTTTAACATCTACTGTGAGATCCATGACAAAAGCTGGTGGGAAGTTCAAATTATAATATGTTACTGTCATACTCCATTGATAGCCTCACCGTATGGCGTACGTCCAACTTGTTTTGAACAAGAAATTAATAATCTATAAGCACATGAAATTAAAACTTATTTTACGAAATCGAATAAAGAATATTTTTCTTGCCGGAATTTGTCTTTCGAAGCAAATAAAAGATATCTTATTGTCTTAATTTCGGCTCTGTGAAAATAAAGATCTCTTACTAACCGAGTTCTAGGGCCGTACTGTAAGTTACGGACCGAGACTTCCCCCATCGATTTATGGCCCAAGCGCGAAGCGCGCAGCCCACAAATCAAAGAGGGGAAAAAAACGAGGATCCGTAACTTACAGTACGGACTCGAGAAAACGAGGTTAGTAAGATATTTATCTTATCTCTACTGTGTGACTGACGGAATCGGGAACGATTTCTATTCACGCGGAGCGGCTTCAAATTTCTGACGCTCTTCGAAAGCAAAACGAGTCAATTTGATATACTTTTTAAGTGACTCTTGAGTCGTTAGCAGGTTTTAATACACAATTTCAGAAGTAAAAGGAAGTTTTGAGCTTTTTCTTGCTATAAACGTAAGAACACTTGGCGATAAATCACGAAACATTTTGGCATCATAAACAGCTTTAAATTTTAGCGTGCCCTACAGTAGAACACGGCCCGCTAAATTGACCAATCCGGCACAGCGCGCGTACTAACTGAGAGACATAGTAAAACGGAATATTTTTCAATATTATACCACTGAACTCACATTAACTTATCGAAACTTGATCTGTGATAAAATTAAAATCCTTGTTTATCGTAACTTTGGGTCAATTTCAGTCCAATTCCTCTTATCTCACTTCCCCTTTTTAAACCCTTCAAATGGCTTCACCAAAGACATTTGGAATATTGTAGATACATGCACACTAAAGAAACACACGCTTAAAGTTACCTACAAATCCGTCCGACGATGAAATCGGAGCAAGGAACATTAACTTGAGGAAACCCACCAAACGCAATTGGTTTTCCTTCCTCATTTCACAAAGTTGCTCGGATTGTGAAGTCAGTAGCCAAGCCTATGTGGTGAAAAATTGTTCAAAAACAGCTCCATTAACTGAAGCACACTTTACTCCTTCCTCATTTTCCGACTAAGGTCATGCACAACTTAGTGTTAATAATACAAAATCCCGCAGCTATACTCTTTTGCCTTTCAGCAACCGCATTTGTTGTTCTTTGTAGGCAGGTGTTTTTTAAGGACAGTTTGTGACATCTCAAATGTCAAATGCCATCGGGTCTCAAACAAGAGACATGTTTTCAATGATTATAAGCTCATTATTGACTCTCAAGGCTTGACTTTAAAGCAAGTATGATGGACTTTTTGGCTTGAGCATATTGTGACAAGAAACCTGTAAATCAGATATTTGCTTTATTAGACGTTTAGTTACTGGCAAAACCCTAATATTTACGAGGGAAATGTCATTTTAATAAACAGGTGTCACTCTGTGGATAATTTTGAACATTATAGGGTTTGTTTTTCTGGTTTCTCTTCTCTAGTCCAGTTGGAAATTGCCGAGCCAAGTTTACTTCAAATATGTATTTGATAGCTTCCGAAGTTTATCCTTTACCTACAGTTTATCTCTGCTATTTCAAACAACTCTATAATTTCATTTGAAATTTTTCAGAAGTAGCCAACCATGAGATCACGACCATTGACGTTTGTGATATTTTTTTCGATACAAGTTTCTCCCACTTTTCTAAGAAGCAGCTAATCCCCGCTGTGCTTTAAAGTTTTGAGGCAATTTTCACATTTTTTCCTCCCTTTATAAAAAGCTGAAGATTTGCTGGAAAAATTAGAAAAAAATACCCTTTTGTCATACAAAAAAAGCAAAGAAATAATTGGAAGATACTACAACAAAACATTATGATTGACGTTTTGGCTTGAGCATATTGTGACAAGAAACCTGTGAATCAGATGTTTGCTTTATTGGACGTTTAGTTACTGGCAAAACCCTAATATTTTCGAAGGAAATGTCATTTTAATAGACAGGTGTCACTCTGTGGATAATTTTGAACATTATAGGGTTTGTTTTTCTGGTTTCTCTTCTCTAGTCCAGTTGGAAATTGTCGAGCCAAGTTTACTTCAAATATGTATTTGATAGCTTCCGAAGTTTATCTTTTACCTACAGTTTATCTCTGCTATTTCAAACAACTCTATAATTTCATTTGACATTTTTCAGAAGTAGCCAACCATGAGATCACGACCATTGACGCTTGTGATATTTTTTTCCATACAAGTTTCTCCCACTTTTCTAAGAAGCAGCTAATCCCCGCTGTGCTTAAAAGTTTCGAGGCAATTTTCACATTTTTTCCTCCCTTTATAAAAAGCTGAAGATTTGCTGGAAAAATTAGAAAAAAAATACCCTTTTGTCATACAAAAAAAGCAAAGAAATAATTGGAAGATACTGCAACAAAACATTATGATGGACGTTTTGGCTTGAGCATATTGTGACAAGAAACCTGTGAATCAGATGTTTGCTTTATTGGACGTTTAGTTACTGGCAAAACCCTAATATTTTCGAAGGAAATGTCATTTTAATAGACAGGTGTCACTCTGTGGATAATTTTGAACATTATAGGGTTTGTTTTTCTGGTTTCTCTTCTCTAGTCCAGTTGGAAATTGTCGAGCCAAGTTTACTTCAAATATGTATTTGATAGCTTCCGAAGTTTATCTTTCACCTACAGTTTATCTCTGCTATTTCAAACAACTCTATAATTTCATTTGACATTTTTCAGAAGTAGCCAACCATGAGATCACGACCATTGACGCTTGTGATATTTTTTTCCATACAAGTTTCTCCCACTTTTCTAAGAAGCAGCTAATCCCCGCTGTGCTTAAAAGTTTCGAGGCAATTTTCACATTTTTTCCTCCCTTTATAAAAAGCTGAAGATTTGCTGGAATAATTAGAAAAAAATACCCTTTTGTCATACAAAAAAAGCAAAGAAATAATTGGAAGATGCTACAACAAAACGCGACATGTTCAAAAAAAAATATTACAGAACTTGCTTCCGGATGCGAATGTATCTTTATCTGAATCTAACTCTGTTTTCATCTACTTATGTTTAGTTAAAACTGTGATCTTATTGTACTTTAGTTTAGATTTCTATGTTTTAGTTTTTCAGCTTAGTCTATTAGGGGGGCGTTTTAATAAAAGAATTTTTCCACTCGCGCTTGCTGGATATGAGGTGAGCGCCAACTCGGCGATATGCGCCTCGCTGCTTATCCACCGTTTCATATCCAACGCGCACTCGTGAAATAATTGTTGATTTTTTTTTTTTCAGTTTAACTCTTCTTGCAGTGCTTGTCGTCGTTTACTATAAAGATAATGTTTGTCAGCGGTAAGATTTTTTTGTTTTTACATCTATCTCTCATTGCGGCTTGATCAAAATTTGCAATGGAACCCGCCACGTAACGCTCGAGTCAGGTTCGTGACCTGATCCGGGATTGCCAAATGGGGTCGGGACCGATGCATTACATTGTAGCCCCCGTAGGATGTGAGCCTGCTGTGTGACCTCATGGTTGAAAATGGGATTTTCTTCAATTGAAGATGTTTTTCGTTTTGCCAACCTCCTGCCCTTATTCTGACCACTTAACTCAGGTTTCTTTCTGGTCCTCTCGTAAAAGTGGCTTTAAGACATTGCGGAGGGTTGACAGAAAAAAAATCAAAAAAAAAAAAATCATCCAGCCAGCAAATATAACACACGGGAAATCCCAATCTTAGATGTGGTGACATCTCATCTGGGGTAAGTAGGGACTAGGAATTCTCTAGGTTGCCTTTATTAATAGCAACCGAGGTAAACTCAGGTTGAGTCCTCCACTCGGGTAAGCAGCAGACTCATTGTTTATCTTTTCTTTTCGTTTTTAGCAGGTGCCTTGTGGAATAGACGATATATCTGTGTTCGATCAATAGAGAATCCTATCAGCACATAGGCAAAATGCGCTCTTATTCATCGACAGCAGACAATTTGTTGGATTTTTACACAAACAAACTGAGCAGTATCTACAGACGTAAACTTATTGGGCCTCGATGAAACATCTAGCGTTGCCATTACAATTCAGGTAAAACTCAAACTTGCAATTATTTTTTTACGTTTCGGTCGCGATAGACTTCTGCGAATTCCTCGCAAGCGTGTAGAAAGAGGAGCTAGGAAACTCTGAAGTCCTGAAACTCTGCTACGTCTAAATATATCCGACTAGTTTTTTGCTGTGTTATGGAAATACTGTTAGTCTTCAACATAAGTGAAATTTAGAGTGGAGTAATTCACAGCTCTTGTAAAAGAAGCGGCGGAACACAACTTGGTCAGTGATATAAGCTTAAAGCGGGACATACCTAAATTCTTACTTCACTCAAACTGGAGCAGCTTACGACGAAAACACTTAAGCAAAATTCCAACCGACATAAACGCGTTGAGTTGAGGGCCAAAAGCATAAAAAATTTCGGGAGTTTCGGACGCCATTTCCTCCGCGCAACATCCGCAAAAATTCTCGCAGCATGCACGCGCGTGTGCCGCAGGCGATGGCGCAATTTGTTCTAAAAATAGAAAAATTGTCCCCTATCATAGGGAAAGCCCCAATACTAGAAATGGCGCGCGCTTACGGTCTTCGTCCCCGATTATGGCTCCTGCTATCATTTTATCCAGTTTTTGTGGGATTATGCAATATTATTACGTAATCCCATGTAGTCACCGGTGTGTTGAAAGTTTGAAAATTTTATGAAACCTGAGAATCTCCTCCCCGATGAGAATTTATGGTTAATGAAGATAGTGAAAACTAGCTCGCCTGATGAGAGTTCTTAGTTTATGAAGCAAAGAAAGGTCAGGTCGAGAGACTGAAAAGAGAACTGCAAATGTACTGAATTGTTTTTGGCGAGCTAGGAAATTTTCAAGAGCGCAAACTGATAGCGTGCTTTACATATTTTTCAAGTTCATTGACAGTAAATTGAACATGCGAAACAGAACTTATTGGAAGGTAGTATTCCCGCTTTTTTGCTCGTTTGTTCAATCTCTCCGCCTGGAAAAGGAAAGAAAACATCTGCTACACAGACTATATTCAACAAAGCGGCAGACAAGATGATATTTTAAATGTAACTCGCGTTTGGTTCTAGTCAAATCTTTTCTAAACTGTTCAAACAGACCAAGGAATACAAGTAAATAAATGTACAGCATGAAGCGAGAAATGTTTTTCAAACCAAAGCGAATTTTACTTTGGGGAGCGCGAAGATTTAAATTTGCTATGCCGATGTTTAGCGGTTCTTCTCTAGTAACAATTTCCCGTAATACAGTAGTGCCCTTCATAAATGCTTGTGAAGCAAAGAAAGGTCAGGTCGAGAGATTGAAAAGAGAACTGCAAATGTACTGAATTGCTTTTGGCGAGGGAGAAGATTTTCAAGAGCCCAAATTGATAGCGTGCTTTATATATTTTTCAAGTTCATTTACAGTAAATTAAAAATAATAAACAGAACTTATCGGAAGGTAGTATTCCCGCTTGTTCGCTCGTTTGTTCAATCTCTCCGCCTGGAAAAGGAAAGCAAATATCTGCTACACAGTAGTATTGTATTGGACGGTAGTATTTAGCCGTGCAGAATGAGCCAGTTAATGAGCTTGAACTATGAATTTTTGCAAATCAATGCGAATTTCAGTTCGGGTCCGCGATTTTCGTGCACACAAAATCGAATGAGAGCTTTAAAATTGACTACATTTGTTCGATCTCTCCGCCCGGAAAAGGAAAGAAAACATCTGCTACACTGGCTATATTCAAAATGTTTCCTAGTTTGATCTCTCCGCGTAGAAAAGGAAAGAAAATGTTCCCTAGTTTGATCTCTCCGAGTAGAATAGGAAAGAAAACATCTGCTACACAGGCTATATATTCAAAAAACAAACAAAACAATTGTCTGTAGTATCGTATTGGACGGTACTATTTAGACGAGCGGAATGAGCCAGTTAATGAGCCTGAAGTATAAAATTTTGCAATTTAATGCGAATTTCAGGTCGGGTGTGCGAGAAGATTTTCATGAACGCAAAATCGAATGAGAGCTTTGAAATTGCCTACTGGCCAAACATTAAGCCAGGCCTTTTGTTTGCATTTTGATTTCATGCTGAGTTTGCGTATTGGCGGGGGATGATATTGAGCGGGTGTCAGATCAAAACATGACATAATAGTCATGCAAATGCATCTCATAGAATTTTTTGGGCTCAGAAGAAACGATTTGGGGATTAAACAAGATGCAACTATTGTTTTTGGTGAGCGAGACGATTTTTGCTGATGATATTGCACAAAGGAATCAAAGCAAGTCGCGAAAAGATTGGCATGTACCAGTCAACTTTGTCAGTTCGTTGTCGGTGTTAAAAACAAAAACAATGTCAGTTCGTTGTTGATGTAAAGTCAAAACTTGCTTTCATGAAGTTTTTTGGGATCACTTTAAAGTATGTCTAAAGTTGTTTCGTCAAGCACTACATACAAACAATACACATAATGTCAGTGAAACATATCAATATGGTTATCAAGCCCCATACCATGGTTATTAAGCGGCATAGCAAAAAATAATTACATCAGTTTTGTCTTATGGTGGAAAAAATTTCATGAGTTAAAAATAACTATTTCCAGCCAAACAAGTACAAACAAGGACTGAAAAAGCCGACCTAATGTTTTCGAACTACAATTTTGGTAGACAATAACTCAGCAGGAACAGTATTCTAGCTCAACAAGTACAGAACAGGATAGCTTAGTCATTATTTTCCTAGATAAAATTCAGGTGATCAGGAATTGCATCTCTTGTAAAACTGTTCACTTTGCTTTTTCATTTAAGAGCAATGACGTAGATGTTTATCACGCACATTATGAAAGGCTTTTAAACCGCAGTGAAAATTCAAACGAGGATCTACATGTCTGAATCAAGGAAAACGGAAGATCAAAAGACTGACAAAAAGGGTAAATATTGATTTTTTTTTTTTCAAAATAATTGGTTTGTTGTATAAATTTAACTTCGTTCTTCAAAATGTTATGGCAGATAATAAAAGAGGAAAGGGACAAGTAGAAATAACTTCAGTAAAATCAGTAAATGAACATTACAAACTCCATACAGATATTTCTCATTGTTTTTTTAGTGAAGAAAGAGCTGAAAAAGTACAGGAAGAAAAACCTAATGAACAAGCAAGAACTTCTACGCAACGGAATGGTACAGAAAAAAATGCAGGTTAGTTAATTGAAAAGTATTAATTGGCGATATTAATGGGGTAGAAATTCTTTAAAATGTTTTGTTGTGCCTCCCAACTCAAATACGTTTCGCGATTGCAGGAGAACGTGTTACGTGTCATGGGTCAAAACTCATCAACTTTTTAGGGCCGGGCGAACAAATCTCACTTACTCCCTAGGGAAACAACGACTTGAATTTTCGATTCGCATGTGATCAGGTCGTGTACCTTGCAACCGCGGCAAATCTGTCTGCCAGTCGACCCGATGTCAAGTCGCTCAACATTTCTCATTGGAAACGAGATTAAAGATTATCAGATTAACGAAAGGGAAAATTTGAACGTTTTGTGTCTCCAAGCTTTTAGTTTGGCGCCAAAAATTCGATCGCTGTCGCCAGGTAGGAAAATATTTCTGTAATTTACAACAAAATATGCTGTTCGTGGTCTTATCACATACGGGGCAACATCACTGAATGCTGATTGGCTGAGACAGAGGGTATTTTTTCTTAATCACGAGGGCACTTTTGGTAATCAAGAGGGCATGATTACTTGATGCTGATTGGCTGAACACGCCTGCATTAAGTTGGTTTCCCGCTTCAAACGGATTTTGAACAAGAATTTCAGAAACGCATCGCTTCTGAGTTTTTGATCTACACGCGGTTATTTCATCTTAACGTGAAAGAAAATCGATATGCAGCAAAGTGCAGTCTTTTGGTGGAAAAGCAAAATGATTTTTCCATCCAAAAATGTATTGATTCGCAGCCTGAAAAAAGTTTGAGAGGGGACGGCTGGTGTCGCACGAAGCATGAGTTACAGAACTTCAGAGCTGACAAACTGAAAGTTAATTTCTTCGTTTTGCTTCGGGTCGCCTTATTAGTACCACAGGTAACCTTATCGGCGTAAAAAAACGGCGTAAATTTTGTTGGTACGTTAAGTTTTCGCGGTGGTAAGGAGAGTTTTGGATTTAAGAAGTCATTAGCTCGTTTGGACACTTGTTTGCGTCTTTCATCGATGGATGAAGTAGTTTCACGCCGTTGTAAGCTTCGCAAAGCAGGTGAATAAAATTAGATTGCTTAAAGTTTTATTTGTTAAGAAATTGCTTTGAGCGAATTGAACTTGCTGTGTTTTGCTTATGATCATAGTAGGCTTTCCCCGTTCTATATCTACTGCTAGCCTGTTCTTTAATGACAACCTGCAAACCTGTTTACACGACGGCAAGACCTTGAAAGTTTTCCTTTGCCCAGAGTTTTGCCCTTTATATGATAAACAAGTAATCGCAAGTGCTCTCGGGCAACTAAGGATTAATTTCACTTGTACTTTCAAAGTTTTCACAAAATTTTGTGAAAACTTTGAAAATACGCGTGAAATTAATCCTTAATTGCCCTCGGGCCCATTTGATTACATATACAAATCAAACCCAGAATGACAAAAAAACTATTGTCATGTTGTTTCGATAGGACAGCTTGGTTTTTACAGCTGCTCGCACAGCCACTGTATACAAGGGCGTCAAGCAAATCATTTTTTCGCACTTTTTACAATTTTTGAGTCGGGAGGTATATCAAAACACACAATGACTGGCCCCTCGAGAAACACTGAGTTTTGTTTCCCCTCGACCCGCAATATTCCCCTCGGCTTCTCCTCGGCGAACTGTGAGAGTCTCGGAGAAACAAAAGTCACTGTTTCCCTTGGGGCCAGTCATTAATACCAGGGGACTGTAATCATCGAGAGTTGATTTTCAAAAGTGAAATCACGGATTTCTTCATATTTTGCCAAGAGAAACCCTTTGGTGAACTGTTTTCGAAAATAAGACTAAAACTTGCCAGAGAGATTTTGATTTTGAGAAATGCAACAAAAAGTAGAATTGCGGTTTTCGCGCTGCGGCCTAATAAATTCAGTCCAAAACTTGGACATATTCACGTCACTCTCAGAGAAAGACAGCTCGGTCTATTAAGTTGATATTTTACAGCATGCTTGGTATCATAATTACAACACAAAAATGTAAAGATATTGCCAAGAAGTGCATTTTCACTTCGGGTTAGAAGCGCCCGAAGATTGCTAGTTTTGCACTCTGAAAAAAACCTTAAAATAGGCCATTTTTGAAGGCAATTTTCGTACCTTGGTATACGAAAATTGTAAATGAAAAGTACATTTTTGCAAAGCTCTGTTATTGTTTTACAACATATGAAAAATTCAGCTTAAGCAATTGAAAAGCTGTGTAGTAAAACATGAATAATAAGAAAAAGCCTTTTACGCGTAACTTACACTACAATTAGGAGGGTCACGCAAGCACAACTTTTACTCGTGTTTAGACGAAATTCAAGGTTCAAAAAAGCACTCTGGTACATGGCTTCACCCAACGAGACTACCCACCGTGGAAGATCGATCATTTCAACTACACATCAGGTGAAAAACATGGGGTACATAAAGCGGCGAATTCTGAGAATGTTTTCAAAACAGGTCAATTGAGTATAATACGCGCGACCCTTTGACCTTTCATGTCATTCGCAAAACAACACACGGCAGCTCTTAATTTGGCTTTCATTCGTCGGAATACACGTTTCTTTGCCTTTGTTTGCTTTGCTCTCAAGTAGAAGAAGTTGGGCTTTTGAATTTAGAGGCATCTACCCGATATATAATAAGAACAGCTGGAGTATTTGCAGCATATGCAGGTGTTGTCCTACAACGGTTTGATTAATAAAGGTTTGTGGGAGCGCAACGATTTTGCTTAAAAAGTCAATTATTCTTATATTTTGGGAATGAAATCTATTTACTCTGTTGTATGTTGTATTCTTTGTTGTTTGCAAGCTCCACAGGCCGATCTAACGCGATTTCGGCGAGTTATCGTTCTGTGGGTTTCCACTTCTAATGCACCCATCAATGTCAAACCCAAGGGAGGGGGGGTCGGGCAACCCACAGGAATTTGACTGTGACGAATATCCCAGGGGTAGGGATTTTGATCGGACATCATGTCCCCAGGATGGGGAATTTTGGCATGGTCGCCATCTTAGATAATGGGGAGAGTCTGGAAATGAGCCGCCATCTTGGAAAATACCCACAAGGCATTTGGATGAATTTTCCGCGTTCGTAAGCAATGGCTGATCGAAAGGTGAGTGAAAACGTGTTTCTTTGCTTTCTAAGCCAACAATTTTCGATTTTGATGCCCGTGGCTACAGATTTAATATTGATCTTTCAATCTTCCGGGAATATACGGTTTTTTCTATCGGAATTTGAAGGAAATACTAGTGCAGAACTGACCTGCCCGTTTAAGCATGATTACACTGTATAAATGTTTATTGAGTCTTTGGTACGTTATTTATTGCTTTCCTCCTGTGTGCAACAAGGACTGAAGGGTATATGACACGCCTTCCCTTGCCCCAGGGTGGGGGATTTTGATGCTTTCGACAATTATTTTTTGCCCGGGGATGGGGATTGTAATAATTTTTTTTAGAAAATGTCAAAATCCCCACCCTATGCCCAACCCCCCAACCCCCCGCTCGGGCTCGACATTGATACGTGCATAAAAGAAAGACAAGGTCGCACACTGATTTCTGAACTGCCCGCCGCTCGTAGCGAATAAATCCACTGAAAGTAACCCTACTGTCTCAATTCCCCCGTAGAATCGAAGAAGACTTCCATGTCAGTTCACTCACTACACAATTCTGTCCACAACGCCTTTCGCAACGATACATTTATTTCGAGATTGCTTCGCTCGCAACTTCGAAAATAGCCTCGTCAAAAAATAGGGGACACTTTCGCGGTGTTGGGTAACTATAATTAGCCCGACCGGCGGTAGTCAGCAACGATTTGTCAACAGCCAAACTAAAATGCTCCCCGGGTACCCTCGTGCTTTATTTGTCAAACCCATAACAAGAGTACCCGGTTACCCCGTACAAACCTCTATAAATTCAAACCGTTGTAACACAACACCTCCATATGCTGCATGGCGAGAGTTACGTTTCGCGTTGTCAAATTCGGTCGTTATGTGATAGTATATGCCGTATATGTTACGTTTCGCTAAACGGCGTTAGCATAAATGTAAAAAGAAAAATAAATAACTCCTCTCATTGTGAGCTTGGGCCGCCTGTGAATGGACAGCAGAAACCAGACAAGGTGAGTACATTTTCTTTATTTTATTCAAAAAAAGTGACATTTTATTTCATTGCACTATGTTATCCTTCGTTATTTTAAACTCCATACAAAAGCCTTTGAGAGCGCTCAAATTCTCAACGGCCCAAAGTGTAATATAACACCTTGCACTTACGGTGGTCACGTCTCCCTCGATATGCGTAAATAAATCATTAATATTTGATCGATTCCTCGAATCGTGAGTTTAATTTGGGACGTCTGTGATGTAAGTTGCTGTGGTAATGAATCTAACTGGCTTTACGTGCACAAAGAACGCAGAACAGGAATTCAACGGCTTCCGCAGATCTTGTGATAAATTTGAAACTCATTCGACGTTCCGGCCTTTGTAAGCTGTTGATAAATTTTCTTGATTTTACTTTAGGCACGTGAAGCCAATACCAATTCGTGCGTCAGTTGAAATCGACATATTAGGTGAAATAAAAATAAACAAATCACGCGCTTTGCAGAAATGCGCCCTTCGTAATGAAAAAGGAGCGAAAAAACAGAGAACTTCAAAATTGTTAACAACGTACTGATTATCTATAATCAGACCAATTTTGGAGTATTAACTCCTAATATTGCACTGCCTTTTTTCTGGAATCAGTGAAAGAAAAATGAATTAGATTAAAGCTCTTCCATATCCATGGTTACAAATGAATGTCTGCCTCTATTTCGCAAGATTGCAATTGTAAGGAGTGCATTTTAAGTTCGCTGCTTGATGGTATTAAAGCCAATTTGAACTGAAAATAAGTTTTTCACGGGATCAGTTTCTTCTGTTAATTCCGTAAACGAAGGCTTCAATATTGATGATAAAAGAACGAAAGTTGATAAAAATTTAATCGGCAAAAAGGGTAGCTTTAATGAATTTAAAGTTAACAATATCTCCAAAATTGAGAGTTTGGAGTTCGGTAGAAAGCAGAAATGTCGACATTTACAAACAAATTCAAGAACACGTGATGAATATGCGTATTTTTCACCTGTTGGAAGCATTATCATGTCGTATTTCTCTAGCTAGTCAGTTATCATATGTTCTAGAAGAAACCTCTGGTGAGCACGATATTTAACTTTTCAATCCTGATATCGGATGTTATAAAACGGGCATTACGAACAACAGGAAAGCTATTCGTTTACAATACATAAAGTTAAAATTAAATCCGGACATAAAATATATAACATTTTTTTCCCTAGTTATAATAAAGAAAGGTAAGAAGATATTAAAAGATGCGT
>NC_138157.1:13588520-13703520 GCF_964199315.1 Orbicella franksi
TCACGCAAAAGCTTAGAAATTCAAGCGTAGTGTATCACAAAACCAAGAACCCATTCGGAGCTAAAATTTGTATGAATATTAGTTTTCAGCCGCTCTTATACATCATTTAAGTAAAATCTCAGGAAGATCAATAGTTTTGTAGTTCGAATTTTAGTGACGTCATGTGAAAACCAGCTATAGTAAAAATTTCTAAGGCGACTAGGGTAACATTTTGAAACGAAACACTTCCAAAGTGCTCATATTTTTGTTAATTAAAATTAGTACCTTAAAAGTTTCTGCGATTTTCAACTGCTGAACAAAACATAAATATATTTTTCTTAAAAAAATCACCGACTAAAATATCAAAACTAAAGCAAATATACGTGAAAACAGACAGAATATGATATGAAACAACAAGAATGTTTATAATTACATCAACATTTCTGAAGTTTGTCACCTTACTTTAAAGTTAAGCGATGGAATCAAAAAGACGGTAGAAGATTGAAACAAGTTTTGACACAGACAAATATATGTGTACGTGATTGTTAGTTGTGGCATGGTTTGGGCTTTAGTGATACACTTCAAATAACTGTCTGACAGAATACTGACTCCGTTTTCAGGACTGACTTCCTCAGGGAGGATCTTACTTAGTACTATTGTCCCGAACAGTTGCTACTCAAAAGAACTTTGATTAATTTTTATGTTCTTTTAGACGTCGTGGTACGCCACTTTTGCCGTGTTTTCACGAGAGAGGTTTACTACGGTTACTCCGTACTGAGGTTTAGTATACGGTTTCGAGTTCAATTTGGAATTAATTTGCAGGAGTGAGCTTTTTGAAAAACTCACAAGTGCGAATTAATTACAAACTGAGCGAGAAAAACCGTATGATTACTTATTAATAACATAAACATGCAAAAATTCGCTCGGAAGAAGTGGCGGAAGACCTTTCTTGAAGCCATTTTTTCTCATTCGAGAAAACTTTTTTTAAAGTTTCCGCACAAAATTTTCCTCCCCATTTTACGTAATATCATTGGCTTTGAAAATTTCCTATTGTCTTTCAGCCAATCATAATCCAGACTTACGATGTGTAATTTGCACTGGTGTTACACTTTTGCACCGGTGTTACACTTTTTGCACTGGTGTTACACTTGAGCTGCACTGTTCTCAATCAATCAGAATCGAGTCATTTTTTCGTGTATATTATTAGTAACTAAACCGCAGTTATTAGAGAACCTGTTAACAGGAAACTAATTAACTAAAGTAGGCTGCATACAACCTGGCCGGACGGTTTGAGGTTTTCTCCGAAAGCAAGTGCTGCAATGTTGCTCAGAAACTATTGGAAAATTATAAAATTTGACTTTACCCCAATGCCGAACGCAGATCGTTGTCAATTTGCTTGCGGTGATGTGAGCCAAACTCTCCATAAATGTACAGCTTTGTAGATGAATAGTGGAAAGAAAATTTTGATATCTCGCTGAACCTCTTCCTCTTCCTCTTCAAACGGCATCTGCCACGGAGCCCGGGCTACGTAAATGTTCACCGGTACTTCTTCTTATTCGGGGCCGCTTTAAATTCTAACATTTGCTTTTCTTCTCCGTAGACCTCAATTATGATTTTTTTCTCTCTCTCTCTCTATTTGTGGTAGGTCTTCTTCTAATTGCGCCTGCCTGTACACTGCTACTAAGCTACTGAGCTTCTAACAGAAAGGAAACGCTTACGGCACTTGACAATGAACGGCAAACAGCAGTCCGCGATTTCTTTGCCTAAACCTGAGTTTATTTAGCTCTTTTTGCCCGTTGACTTGAAACCTACTTACATTAGGAGAAATCTTTGTCTATTTTTCCCTTTTTTGCGCGCTGCACGCGTCAACACTTGCTGCCAAGCTATCGCGACAAAGTCTGCTGTCCAGTTGGCTTTTCCTCGGTTACCGTCGGTTACTGAGCTAAGCCATGCCTGATGAGGCGTTCAACTGTCGACAAACCTAGGTTGGCTTAGCTTACTTTTGATTTTGCCACCGTTTACCGAGGTTTGCTACTGTGTTTACACGATTACAAATTTCACTTCGGTAAAGTTAAAACAAAACCAAGATAAACATCTCTCGAGAAAAAACGGGCTTTGTAATGTTTGTCGGCTTCCACTTTGACTCATTTCATTTTTGGAAATTATAAACTTGCGGTGACACAAATCAAGCGGTGATTTCAAAGCCTTTTTCTTTCAAGGAACTCGACCTCCCCAGTAGAGAAGTTTTAAAATACAGCTCACGACAATTATCTGTGTACGTTCTCCGCTCGGCAGAAACCTTAAGGTGGCTCCGTAGAGTATTTACGAACACCCTCCCTATAGAGCGCGGGTTAGAAAAGGAAACTTTTCTCTTAAAGCTTTCCCTGTAGAGATTATTTTTTGGTTCTCAATTTCTGGATTAAGGCCGGTACCATGGCAGCATCTCATCTAATGGCAGGCAGATATACTCCTCATTTCGGCCTAAACGCCTTAACATTTATACTTTTCTTGGTGAAATTTTTTCATACTTTGCCACATCATGAAAATGATATTTTCTGTCATTGTGAATTGGTAAAAAGTCAAGGTTATTCACACGGTTTTTCCAATATTCTGTAATTTGTCATTCTTCTAAATATATTAGATTAGCTCTGACAGATTTTAACAAAAATAGAGTATTTTATAGGAATTTATGTTGTTACAACTGAGCCAAATTTAGAACAAATTAACCGAAGGAAACGCGAGAAAATTAACTGTCAGTTTTGCTTTTTGTGCTCATGTGGGCGAGTTGTCTCGCCTCAGCAGGTTGGGTAACCTTGGTTGGGACAACTTTTCTTCATATAAACGCTTTGACGCGCCTAAACGGGACAACTCTCTGCGTGGCGAGTGTCACGTAATGCCTAGATTTTGGATTCTAAAGCAGAAATTCATATCAAAGAAGTGAAAGTTAACCCAGCAAAACCCACTGTGATCGAATGACCGAGGGAAACTCAAAGAAAGAGGAATATTTGCACATTTGATTATTCAATATGGGTCATGAATAATCATGCAGGGTCAACTTTGACTTGGTCTACAGGGACAACGTTTTCACATGTAAACGCTCGCTAAAGTTACCTTGGGGGTGGAGTTGTCTCGGGTACCCAAGACTATATAACTGGGGGCTAACTTTTGTTTTTCTCAACGCGTCACCAATAACAATAGATATGAATTAATTTACTACTTATAACTACTGAATATTTACGAGCAAGAAATGTATTTAGTAAGGTTAACTGAATTGCTTTAGCATGCACATACATGCATGCAAACTTTCATCTCCGTCTCTAAGTAATGTCCGGTTGCGAGGATTTTGATCATTATAAGAATTACATTTTAAGAGTAATTCTAGAGCTGAAAATGCGAACTAATGAATTTACTACCTTTTGCCGCGAGTTTGAAAAACAAAACAAGTTGACAATGAAAACTAATGAACCCGGATGTTTTGATAAAGGCAAAAAAAATTTTGTTGAATGAAACATCTACTGCGCGACACGCAATTCTTTATTTGAAAGTGAAGTTCTCCCAATGACGCAAGCAAATTCTCGCAAGGTCACATATCCTGCTCGATTACTCTCCCGTTGAAAGAAATTCTTTTTTATCTTTGTTTGAGACCGTGATAGCCTAAGATGTTGACGTGTTTTACATGTATTAAAAATAAAGCACAAAATTAAACGCACTAGTAATTAATTATAACAGAAACACGAATTTCAAACTTAAAATGTGTATACTTTTAACTGATTTAACTTACCAAACTTTTTTAATCCTTAGGTTCAAACATTGTACCACGAAAAAAATCACCCTTTTCTGCAGCTGGCCTTCCAAAGAAATTATATACTGATATATATATAAAAAAACCATTAAGCAACGGCGAAAATGCTTTATAATAATAAAGTGATAACCTTTGCGAAATCCATTACTGTACTTCTTATCATGATGCATTCGTCCTTGGTTGTCACCTTACATCAAAATTATTGTCTTGAAATGGACGGAACAACTGCAAATTATTGTGTTCATATGGGTTCATATCAACTGACTGTACTTGGCGTGCAATTGAATCTTGTGTCAACATGATAATTGAAGGATAATTCTCTCTGCGCAGAGTACAACAAATTTACATACCTATCTCATTCGGCACGAGCGAAAGTTCTCTTCCGCCTACGAGGTTGGAAGTTCGGTTTGTCTTGAATGTTGTAAGGGGTGTTATCAGGTTACGCAGTGGCAGTGTAAATACTATCCTTCGTTATCCACAAAAAGGAAATTTTCATCATGCAGGTAAATGCACCTTTTGGTACTATTGTCTTAATTTTTTACGCTTATTTTAGTCTATTCTTCCCTAAATCTGCAAGCCATCCAGACTGATGAAATGCATTTCGTCGCTGGGAGGCCGACAAAGTCTTGTTTTACTGTCTCAGACGCCAGCCATGACTTAATATACTGACGGCTTAAAAATATTTATCGCGATCTATAAAAGAAGCTGAAAAAACCATCAGTGAAAGCTCAATTACGTATTTAAAGAATCGCTTTGGTTTCTTCTGAAAGTAATATTTCAGCCGGGTGCGACAAACACAGAATGCAGACGTACAGAAATCCCCAGGCTTCATTCCATTTCATATCGTGTCATCATTACTGTTATCGAGAGCTTAACATTATCAGGCTAACCTAAGCGTTATTTAGGCTACCTGTAACCTGATACACTTTTTCGTAAGAATGTTTCCTTAAAAGAAAATTGAGGCTGAAATTGGCGAAATCTTAAGAATATGGTTAAAATGCACCCGGGGCTGAGATTTTGCCATGATCATTTCTTTTTTTTTTTTCTTTTGCATTTTGGCGGAAAATAAAAAGTGATAAAATCACATAATGATTTTAAATGAACCATATCTTACAATTGAAAAGTTGGTTGAATTCTTTCCTCTTTCTAACAAAACTAGCTAACACACCGATAAAAACTAGCACTAGACAGACGATTTTATTTCTGGTTACATTCGTTATATTGACCTGGAATATATGTGCTATACTCTCTGTAATCTAGGAATGTACAGAGAAAATATGTTCAGTCTAAAGTTGGCAGGAAAATAGGAATATCTAGCCTGGGTGTGAAAAATATCCATTATTATAAAACGAAAAAGAGGAGTGACCGAGGTTTAAGTCTGCAGATCTGCATTACCAAGAAAAAAATGGAAAGGGAACAGGTGTATTTTTTCCCAAGTATATGCTCATTTTAATTTTGATTATTTCATCAGCTGGAGTATGCGAAATTTCTCCTTGAAATTGCTTGTTTTCTTTTATTAAAACGATTTTATAAAAGCAGGACTACTTGAGTAGCTCCATTTTCTCTTGATAGTTCGATCTTATGAGTAAGCTCCGTTGAAACTGATTGGTCAGTTTAGCTGTGATGGTACAAACTGTTACACACATGCCTTTTAAGTTTAATTTCCCAACAGTTATTCCTCAGTTTTAGTAAGTTTCGATCTGTCCATTGTTAGTGAAATAAAATCGATCTTTTTGAAATCCGTCCGTCGGTTTTGTTCATGTCAACTGCGGATTACTTTTATTTCGAATGGCAAAAAAACAATATCCCAAATAAATAAATAAAATATCATAAATAACCCATACTTTTTTCATTTATTTATTGATTTTTATTTCATCATTAAATTTAGGAGCTTTTTGGGAAAAGAAAAGTTTCTCTCCCATGAGCAAATTAAAGCTCTAATACTGTCTTTATAAAAATCTTATAGCGGTTATGCGGTTTGTAAACTGGTTACTGCGAGTTTAGATAATTTGCGGCATCGTAATTTGCATGCAGCATCATGTTAGGTTATTTATCAACACGAATTTTTAAGTACAAGGATAATTAAAACGCTTGGGAAACAAACTCCAAAATTTTCAGCCCTTAAATTCAACGAAGAAAAAAAACAGGCAATGAAGAAGGCTTGCCAAGATTAATCTTATCTTTTTAAAAGGATGCATTATATTGACAGCAAAAAGCACTCTACCGTAATATAAAATCCTGGAATACAATCATATAAAAAATAGAATTTATAAATATGGCTGATTATTTGTCAAATCAGTATGGCATGTTTTAAAGCAATTGTACCTTAGTTTTAAAAAACAAAACGGCGGCCATTTCTGTGGTGCAGCGAGTGAAAAAGTAAACATTTCAATAAGGCTCATCTGTCTAAGTTTATCCAAAAAAGTAAAAGAGTTTTAAGAAAAACTGCGTGGGGTTTAAATGGATTAATAAATGAACTCGAATGCTTGAACGCTTCAGGGATAAACTTTTGAGGTAATCTCTGAATCAGCTAGATCGATTAAAGTCGTTTATGAGGGAATATTTACCTCGTGTTACGGGCAAACATGAACATGGGTGTGAAGTGATATTTGATAATACCGATTTGAAATTGTGTTATTACTCATGCGCAGTATGGCGCATGAGTTAAGGATTGGGCTCCGTTTCTCCGTTTTGGTGTCACATTTGTGCATGCAAATTTATGCCTGCATATATTTATCACGGTCTTTGAAGCTCCGTCCGCCGTATTGGATTCTTCAAGAAGGCGCCGTTTTCTTTTTGCAAACGTTGTGGTTTTTCCCCAGTTTGATGCGTTGTGAAAGTACCTATCAGTACTTTAGTTCGTTGTTAAGATTCTGAACTGGCATGTGAGCATGCATGAACAGCAAGAAAGTGTTTCTGGAGAGGTGAGCCATTGTTTATGTCGATCGCCATCTTACAATATGACAAGTATCAAATTTATTAGGGTTTTGAAGATTCAAGGACATATTACGAAGAATCATTTACTAAGGACGTGCTCTGTAGTCTTAATCTTTTGGTCAAAAAATGCTTCCTGTTCGTGTAAATAAACGTGTTCAACAAAACGGGCAGGTAATAGGCCACGTTCGATATATATCAATATTCTAGCATGTCTCGGAGGATTTCAGGACAAAATTTTCAAGTTTCTTTTGTCCCTCGAATCCCAAAAGATACTTGGTTACAAAGAAATCATTTTGAAAGGAAAATAAATGCTATAACTTGACGTTTCAACATTATCTTGTCGCCATTATCAAATGCAGATTAAAGTCGTTCAGTTCAGTTATAGTTATATACTAGCTTAGGTGTTAGGAAGGAATGCACCAAAAGTTCGAGTAACAAGTGGACTAAAACATTTTACCGAGATTATTGGAAACTTCTGTGCGACTCTTTTAAATATCTTCTCAAAAGAAATCATTTCTAACAACATCAAATGTAGAAAATAAATTTTGAAGTAATATATGAAACACTTGAAAGTACTGGTGAAATGAAACTGATGATGAAATTGTACCTGTGTTTTAACTGACAATTCCTCTGAACTTTGAAATTTACTTGCTCGAGGTCCCATGAGAAAGTGTTTTTGGTGTTATTTCAGACAACGGTTCATATCTTTAGCTTTCAGAAAATGCAAAAAGGACTGTAATATACTTAAAGTTATTCTGGTACAAGGTTAATTGTGTCCATTAAAAACTGAAATTGCTCGAGTCAAAAAGAATGTGACGAGCAATGTCAGGTAATAAAACATTTGTGTGTGTTAAGTTTTTTTTTCTTTCTTTCTTTCTTTTTCTGCTTCTTGGTTAGTCTAGTACACCCTGTATTTTGTATCAATTATTGAAACCTATTACATTTTTAGCAACATGTGTAAGGATATCTATATAGTAATATTTTAATTCTCGCAAATATGGCATTGCATGATACAACTTACAAAAAACGCCAGGTGCCTATTGAGAAGTACCGTTATTTTATCAAGTTTCAAGTGTACTTTAAAATCAAATTACAAATATAATAGAAATAAGGCAAAGCTGATATTTCTTACAATGGCCCAGTACTGGAACATATTCCTAACAACCAACATAAACAAGTCTAACACTTGAACAAAAAATGCCTAAAGGGATTTAGTTCAGAATTGCTATGAAAAAAGATACTTCATCCAATTCACAATTCTGATCGTTTGTTAATTCTCTATTTATAATTTTTCGGCTCGGCTTGCTTTGTTATTCGCCTGGCGATATCCTTGTAATAAAGATGGCATATTGCGTTACAGCATTTATCTTCTCTCCTGCGTCTTAATTTTCCATATCTCAGATCTATGATGCACTTTTTTCAAATTAGCATTTCTCCCATATCATTTCTAGTTGTCAGATGGCAAACGTTTTCAAATTGCTTGTCTTACTAAGTACGCATTGCGTATCTATTTTATACGACTTGTATTCTCTTGCGCATGAGTATAGGCTACTTGGAGCCTCTTCTTTCAAAAGGATTCAAAATATCACTGGCCTAAGCGACTTTGGACTCTTTGCATGGTCTTAAAGATTTCAGTGGCATAATTCGGCATTGCATTATCTAACCATTTAATACAACGTATGTAATGGACTTTGCGCGCTGCGGGTTATTTGATATCGTTTCAGCACACAGCAAAAGATACGATGTATTTCGTAAGTCAGGCTATCGATGGCGTCACTTTTTCACCGCAAAAAAAAAAAAAAACGCTAGGAAAGTTTTGAATGACTTGAAATTTGTTGTCCTTCGGGAAAATCTTCTGCAAATAATTATAATTATTCCAAAACTCGATTAAAAACCTTCATTAGAATTTTTACATCAAAAGCAAAACAACACATGTCTTTTAGAAGACACACAGAGCACTTAATTGTGTGGGACATCGATCTTAAAATGCCAGCAGGGAAATTGATATCTACGCGAAGTCATGAATTACTCTCTTTTTCAGTTCCGCATAATCTTGTCATTATCTAGATCAGTTTAGTTTGTCAATTGATACAAATATAAAAAAGGGTGTCTTCCTACAATAAAACATTATTGAATTTTCCGCGGTACTTCTTTCTCATACTCCGCGTGTAGTATCAATTTTAAATCACCATGATAATAGACGTTGTATTTACATATCTGATCATGATTTAAATTGCTAAATAGTGATAATTCACTACTCGACTGGTTTTATCAACAGGCTGCGGTGGGGTTACACTCAATTAACGCTGTGTTGAAGGCTACTGCGAGCTGACTGAACTTCAAATATACCAACTTGACTATACCACGAGGTAAGATGATACTTTGTTTACAAGCCAAAAACACATTTTAATAGAAAGTTTCTAATGGTTTTTGTGGGAAACACAAGTACAAGAAATGATTGCCCCTTTGGCGATCTGCTCCGATTCTTGAGCGACTAGCTACAGTGTTTACTATTAGTAATTATATAGAAAACATGTACCGTGTTTCTATCGAGTTTTAGAAACACGTGTCGAAATTCGGGAGAACGAGAACACGAGACGACAGGCGAGTGTTTTCATAGCTTTTTACACCACGTCCGATGATGAAAACGGAGTTAAAGGTAGTTAAAAGTCTCAGTTTGCATGTAAATATTTTAAACTCTTGTTTTAAACCAATAACTTGGAAGTATGTAAAGAGCTGAGATAACCATCACATCAGAAAACCCTCTTGTCAGAATTTGTCTCTTTTGGTGAGAAAAGAGAACTCTGAAGCTTTTTCCATACAGCTGCACATAACACATCCTAAAATATCGTAATATTTCCAAAATAATTTTTCTCGTTTCCCGACCAAGTTTGGCCTTTTTTTTTCATGAACGTGATGAGCCATAAGTTATGTACGTCATTAGGAAAATCACTCAAAGCTTGCAGCTTGAAATTCATTTGCCAATCGGCAAAACATCGAGACCTTTTCATTTTCGATTTCAGATGACATCCTAGTGGGACTAGACCACAGGTGTAATCACAGATTATTCAACGATCTTGGACATTCTGCTCAATTTCGGGGGAGTGTCAAAAAGTTTAAATTTTAATATCGCCAACAAGCTCCACTAGTATTAATGAGTCCTTTAATCTTTCCTTAAAAACAGTCTCTTCCAAAATCCTCCTCTCAGAAAACACATCGTGTTTTCAACATTCATTTCCGGACATACGCCCTAAGCAACAAACACGTCAAAATTACTTTCCTCGTCAAACTCAGAGTCAATATTTAAGTTGAAATATCCCTTACTCGATGTTTTTGGTTTATTCCCCCTTTTAGGACTCTTTTAAAAATCGAAATATTCAAGCTTTGCTAGTATTAATGACATCTCTAGTTATTTATTAAAACAACGGTCTGTTCGAACACCATTCTCCCACTAACATCGTGTTTACAACAATCATTTCAAGACATATGTCCTGTGCGACAAACACATCAAAAACGCTTGGCTAGTCAAAATCAAAATTAATAGTTTCGTGAAAATATCCATCACTCAATGCTTTTGGTTTGTTCTGCCTTTTTAAGAGTCTTTCTACAGCAACCCAAATATACACGCCTTGCAGGCAGCCATAGCTTACAAGACGAAGTTGGAGTCTAACATTAAAAATGGTTTCCAATATGATATTTTACAGGTTCATATTATTGCCTTAGGCGAAACTGAAATGAAAACATTAAATGGCAACAGTCGAAAAACTTGTCTGCAGCCTTCCAAATGATGAAGGAAAAGCGAAAAAAGGAGTAAAACGGCATTTCTTGCTAAAACCTAAAAGCCGAGTGAAAAAGGCCCGGTATTTACACAGAACTTGAATCTGACGGTGGAAAAGATAAATGGATCCATCTTACACCGTCAGGGCCGCAACAAGGACACTTCTTTTTTGTTTGCGAATCCATATAACTAATAAACTTGTTTTACTCTTTGATTATTTATGAATGTCGGTTTTGTTACGTCTGTCGTCTCCTTTGTGCATGCACAGATGTATAATAATAAAACCACTTATGATGAGTGCGGACCCGCACAGTGCCCTTCAGTTAAAGAGTTCTTTGGACTCTTAACAATATACAATCAAGTGTTAATTTAAAACTGAAGAAAAGAAAAGGGTGAGGTGATCCAAAGCACCTTTGACGTGGGTTATACTCAAGACCTACAGATTTAACAGAGCTGCTGACGCGCGGCCAACAATAATTCTTGTTGTCATATTTCACTCGTTCTTATTCCTGCCTCAGGCGAAAATGAAATGAAACTAAATGAAAATGTCAACAATAGAAAAACATGTCTCCAAGGTTCCAACTGATAAAGTTCTCAGTTTTACTGCTGCTTAAATTGAAAACTAAAGAAATTATACGTGGCACGCCAATGTTACTTTGGCATCGGAATGATTATGATAATTATGATATAGATGCCCTGAGGAAGGTTTCGACGAACAATCGGGGAAAAAATGGCAGAAACTCAGCGCTCCACTGGACGAGAAACTGATGACCAAAAGGCATGGATAAAGTTCGGCCATTTGTCGGTCTCCTTGTACCGGATGTCGTTATGAATCTTAAACAACAACTGGACGAGGCTGAAATTGATGTAAAGAATTATTAAAATTTATCGAGGACCGAGGTGTGCATAAATTTTCCAAAAATATGACGGCCGCCTGTCTCAAGTCGGCGCCGCCTAAGACAGGTGCTTCTTGGGATGAGATAAAAACAGTAGCTCAAGGAGACCCGTGGAGGCTGGGGCAGTTTTCCCGCTGTTTTCTTCGCGTGACAATGCATTTCTAACTCGTCGAGCTACAGCGTATAAACGTAGGTTTCTGTGACTCTTTGCTAGCATTGTGGGTAGGGCATACGACTTGGTAAGTAGCAGCGAGTTTGTTTTTGAATATTTTTGAGTTCGATATTTTACGCAAAGAAAATTTTCTTACAATAACATTTTAACAAATCGTCTTAATACTTTCTGTTATAGACCTTAGCACTTTGCTTTTATCATCTCGTTTTCATGATAGCAAACTATATCGTTTTTAGTGACTAGTCAACGCAGTTTAGTACTTATCATTATTTCTTAATATTTTGTTATCATTTGACTACCTGCCTCGCAATCTAGATCTTCTCTCGGGAACGTTCCTTGCACACATAACGTGTCTTTATGCCTCGCTTATATCCCTGATCTTTTCACAATCATGGAACACAGCTACAAGTTTTTCAAAGAACTTCTGATAGAGAAGCTAAAGCCGGAAAAATGCATAATGCCAATTGAAGGAAAAGCTAAACTCTTTATGTTGAAATATGAATTTTCTAATACAGTTCTATTTTGGCGAAACAAAAAACCAGTGTAGCTGGAAGTAATATTTCTCTGGATTTTATATTTGGTTGCTAATCGTCGCCGAGTAAGCATTAATTTTTTTAATTATTGTTTTAAAAACGTGGTTAACCATTTAATTGTTAATAAATTTTGACTAGCTTGTGGTCGGATTTGTGGCTAACTACCAGTTAATACATTGTTGCTTTGTCTGAGACTAAAAGATGATTTAACCTCTTGTTGTATTAGCCATGATCATGTCTAGTCATGGTGATATTTACGTGGATATCAAAATCATGCGTTTTGTAGCTTCTAAGCATATATTTGTACCACGGTAGTTTATAATGTCAAGAAACAGCCAATCAAAATCATCGGCGTATTGACCAGTGCGGTTTATAGACCTGTTAGGCCAAGAATCATCCCCCTCTTTCTTGCTCTGACCAATGCAGGTATTACATCGCTTTTGAGAAAGCTTCTCAGTCAAGCAAGCCTTACTGGTTTTCCTCAGTGACATGTTATCAGATTATCTAGCCATTCTATTCCTTTCCAGTCGAACTTGAAACTTAGCTTTACCTTCACATTCACCAGGTAAACAGCTCGTATATTTTACTATATCTGAGTATTAAGAGGTGTGAGGCATCGAAGTAGTTATAGCTTAGCCTCGAAAATTACTACTCGGACATTCTCCTGTCTGCCGTATGAGCAGTTGATTGTTTTTAAGTAGACATGCAACTACAGCCTCCGTGGCTGGAAGATTTCATTGCCACAGTGCTGGAGTATGGATGTGACCCGAAATAGTGACTGATTTAATATCTTCCCGGTTTTGTCCTCTAGTAGTGGTTTTCGTTGTTGCCGGAGAACCTAATGCACATCTTGCAAAATTCTTATGGAGCTAACTTGGCGTAAACACTGTATTGTGAGTCTGACCCTGCGTTTCACAGGTGGTTCAGTGGACTCAAAAAGTACACATAACGTTATTTTATTGTAACAACCACTGAGAACACAGACGTCTTCTGGATCACTACCTTTAAATTTTTCTACCGTGAAGATAAGCTCTTGAATAGTCCGAATAGTGAGGGCAATACAGAGTTTTTCGTAACCTAAGAGGGCTTGTTTTAGAGTCTTTGTGTTTTAGGGGTTGATTAATTTAGCCAAGTTTTCTCTTTTCATGTATATTTACAGTCTGCACCTCAAACCAAGTCGTGTGCTCTTTTACGATGCGCAGTGAATCAGCTTTTATTAGGTCACTTTGACTCGTTTACGTCTGTTTTTATTTTTGCAAGTGCCGGGTGAAAAAAAGGCGAACGGCGAATTATATTCGGCGAGATCATGAATCAGTATGCAAAAAAAGATTAAATCTGTCCTGGCGAGCAGGTTTAACCTCGTGGAACTATAATATTATCATTGTTTGATTTACTGGTGCAAGCTAGAAGGACCTGCATCTAAGAGCATAAGAATGTAAGCAGAAATTAACTCGTTACCAAGAAATTTCAAGATACCATCAAATATACAACATGGTAATAAGGTCAGCTGATAAGGTCAGGTAGTCTGAGCTACGTTTTACCTCCAACGGAAGCACATTCCGTACCCACGTTCACAGATACGAACCTTACGTTCAAGATACAGATAAGGCCATTGACAAATAAGATAACCTTCAATTACTAAGATTTCAAAATTCCACGCGCCAAGCACTGGTTGTTGACTTGCCTTTTAGCTGAGCCGATACTTACACCTCGAAGACATATAAACCAATACTTCCGTGCTAAAGCGTTTTTGAGTTTCTCGTGAAAAAAGAAATATCTAAAAAAAAAATTTAAGAGGGTCCTTGGCTAAGTTCCCGATTTGACAATACTATCTACCCCCGCCCCTTCCACGCTCCCAATCAATTCAAATTACAGTATCGATTAGAAAGGAAGGAATCGTGATGATAAATCTTGAAATTAGAAGACCATAGAAAGAAACCAGACACAATTTGTTTAACTGAATATGTCGATTGAAACCAAAACTGTATTATGGAAATAAAAATAAAGTACATGAAAATGGGGACAGAATTTGGTGGGCAATATGTTTTCAAACCCGTCACTGTTATTCCTTGGACTTTACCAAATACATTAGAGCATTGGATTTAACGAACAAAAAAGAGCATTGAACTTCACGAAAAAGAAGAATATTGTTTTAAAAAAAATTGTATGTGTGTATGCACGTAGACGGAAAATGAGAAGCCGTGATTATAAAAATTCAAGGAATTCTCTAGTAGAAGCAAATCGAGTATTTTAGCCCCAAATAACCTTTCCTATAAATTCTTATTAGACACTGATTCTTGTTAAATGATTTCAAATAAACTCGCCCTGCACAACTTTCTAGAACATTCTCAGACAGTCAAAGAAGACTACGATTATATTAAGGAAACAAGCTATTCCAGAAGTCCCTTAATTATAATCCGATTAAACTGCATATTTAAAACTGTAGAGGTCAGCGATATATTCATTTGTTTTAGGTGCAAGGTAAGAAAATGTTTTTACTGTGTATTATCCGAAACACAATAGCTTTTTTTATTATTATTTTTATTATTATTTTTTTTTTTACACACGCAATTAATAACAGACTATTTAAATAGTCAGCGATTAGGCTAAAAGAAGAAAATGTGTCAATTTACAAAACAATAGTTTTGTATTAAGCTTATGCAAGAACGTCACAAGCATTTTTTCCTCTGCTATTTCATTAGCCGATAACAAGCAGCTAATAACTTCTGCAAGTCAATCAAACTTTTATGTACTTTAACCGACGCATGCTTTGTTAATAACTCCCCACGCACAAGGGTCAGCTTCCGATTTTTACTAGAAGAATCTTGAGAGAGATTCCTACTGTACATAGACTGCGACCAAGCAATAAGATCGAACGTGCCAAAAGATCTAAAAACATCTCATCAGCTTAACACTCGGAAAAGAAATTACACTTTGCGTGAAGGACAACTTGACAGTGTGCCCGACTGAATAATACAAGAGAGATTTCGCTGACTGAGTCGTGGCGACGTGCACTTTGGTGAGATTCAGTTTAAAGCAATGCCTGTTTGCTAAACCGTTTTAGTTCAAAAACATGATTTATCGTCTAATACATTTTAGACAACAGTAGTAGAAGAGAATTAGTCAGTTCACTAGTAATCATAAGTGTAATGTTTGTTTATGAGCGTGGGTTGCTGTATCCTGATCAATGTCGATCCTGAAATATTAGCCAAAAAGGACTCCGTCTGTGTGGAACTTATGTACTGATCAATGATTACGGCCCAGCAAACGCCAGTAATACCGGCTGTTTCTTAACTGGGTACTTTAGAAATGTTGAAATCAAATTAATTTTTAACACCCATTTATTTACGTCCAGTGGAGGATCTTCTTGATATCATTTATATTCAAATGACGATGTTCATGTTTAAGAACTCAACCTTAACACTTAAATCGTTTAATGTGGGTTTTTCAGTCTAACGAATTCACTCCTTTTAATGGCGCAATCTGTGTATCGGTGTATATTAAAAGCAACATTGCCAATTTAAGTGAATAATATCTAGTTTTAGAAAGACTATAGTGTGGTAAATTGTTTTCGCACGCAACAAGCTGCAACAATTATCAACTCGCTCCCTATTGCCATCAATCTGGTCGCCAGCTGTAGCTTAAAAATTGATGCCTGCTGCAAATTTGGACGATTTAATCAAAACATTTATTCCATTTCTCGTTCTTTGACTAACAATGCTATAAAGTAATACTAGTGTTTGCGTTAATGGAAGATATCGGAGAATCGCAAGAAAAGCCGATTACTTCGTTACCATTTGTGAGCTGAGGCCAGTTGGTTAATTATTTTAAATGTTGTGCTGTATCGTATTGGATCATTCTCTTTCATAAGAGTAACGACAAGTTCCGGTTTTTGACCAAGCCTCAAGAATACCTGTACAGTTTAACCCGGGTGTTTAGTAACCTCGGATGAGAGCTACTGTTGACATAACATTTTAACACACGTTGAGGAAAAATAAATATAAAGATTGCATCCCGACAACGGCTAATTATGTAGTGTCTAGTGACGTTTTCCAGTATAGAACTGAACTGGAAAGATTCTATTCGTATTGTAGAAGTAAGCAAATCTCTGGCCTAAATTGTGAAGTCGTGCAAAATTGGAGAAATGAAACAAAATGAAAACAACCAAAATAATCGACGGAAAGTTTTAACCGAACATTTAGTACAAGTATCCCCAAGAAGAAGAAGAAGAAGAAGAAGTAGTAGTAGTTTCGTGGACATCACTTCGTTTTTTTGTTTTGTTTTTTTTAACTTTTTGGTTTGGAGCTCTGCTTTATTTATTCTTAGCTTAGTAATGAAAACCACAGGCTACTCCTCTTCGCTATTTGCGGGTAATTTTACGAACACTGAAGCCCTTCCTGCGGAAATACATTCTGTAAACTTAATCTGACCTTAAAGTGCCACTGAAACGAAATTTTCGTAGTCTCTTTTTTTATCCCAATCTATAGTTTCAAACGTGCTGAAAGTAATGGTGAACTTTATTTCTGCCATATCCCAACAGAAAGTGCTTTTTTTAGATGTTGAAATCGACTTTTTGGAGCAAAACTGTGTCCGGGCTCTGGAACCGAGTTTAAGGACCTTGTGACGTCACTGGTTGTATTCACGCAAGAAGCGCTATAGATTCTCTCTTGTTTTCACTTGAGTTATTCAAGTTTATTCTTCATATTGTCGATACCTACTAGTTTTCTACCTTGTAATTTCTGTCCAGCCTTGACAGGAAATACACATCATAAACGTTGGAGGGCGCCAGAGAGTGTAGATTCACCAGAATAAATGCTACAGATTATAACAGCTCAGTATACTTTTCGAACATCTTGAGTACTCGATTGGAGATTTCGAAGACGAGTGTGGAAACTTTTATATCACGTCCTGAAGCCTAAACACGATATTTCGTCGTCTGTTTTCAGCCTGGTTCTGAAATTTGGATTCTCACGTTGATCTAAGGTCTATTAACAAGGTTCGAATATATCCTCGGCAACTTTACTGCATTAAAAGCCGTAAGCGCATCAGCCATCCGCACAATCACGAAGTTATTAACGGTCCACAAGCTTTGAGTCGAGTACTTCTTTGCACACTGAGGGCATCTTTTTATGATACTAATAAGTGAGAGTTCTTGTGGTAGACAAAATGTATCTTTGAAAATTGTGATCCGCAGCAGGGTTTGCTTTATCGCCGCATACGTATCAGTGTAAACAAAGCGGGAATTTCGCTTCTCTTTTACACGTATCTCCCAATTGCAATATTTCACGGCCGATGGATTACTTTGAGTTCTTTAGCACATGCTTATGTCTATGATCTTCATTTAATAATATCCAAGTTCAAAACAATTCGTTAAAACGTCACTAGTTTACACTCCTTTCGAAGGTTCATTAAACAGAATTTGAACTAATTTGCATATATGACCTTTCGCCGCCGACATTGTCACGCTTTCTCTCGTTTCCTGAAAACATACCTGTAGGGTCATGGCAGCTTAGTTTACCTTTATAGTTTAAATTCGCTCCCTCATATAAAAGAAGAGGGTTTCTTAAATTGCTGCTGTTGTGATAACTTGCAGGATGTAGCAGATACAACTGGACTAAAGGTCACTGTGGCACAATCTCGTCCGCCGTGAAACTCACAAAGCGTCCGGTTTCCTCGAAGCGAAGCAACTCGAAAACTCGAAGCGTTGTTGCTGCGATTCGTGCAGCAGCAGTCCGGATAATATTTTCAAAAGCCGCTTTCTCTTGTTTTCATGTCTTTTTTACTTTGTGAGTGTAGATATTGTTTAACTGAGTGCTGGCATTTCACCAAGAGTCCCGATCATTTTGCGATCTAAGAACTCCCACTCGTTTGCTTGCTTACATAAAATATCCTGCAAATATCCAATTAAATAGACTGGAAAGCCCCAGGATCGACTCTCGACCTCTTCATGTCTAAGGCTACTGTGATTATCTGCTTTACAGCTCTGAGATGTCCTTAAGATGTTTTTTGGGGGGCTTCGAACAGTAATCTCTTCTCCCATAATCACTCTAAATTTTCAGCGCAGCATGAGAGTAATACAACCAGTGACGTCACTAGGCTGTTTTGGCCGCGCCAAAATGGCCGCCAATTTTGGGCTTAACCAGCCAACTTCAAACGGCTGAAAAAGCAGTTTTCGCTTACCGCATGCGAAAAAAAAGTCTGCAGTGTTTCCAAGTAAGGTTGAAACTCTATTACTAAGCAAAAATCTCACATACAAAAATTTCGTTTCAGTGGCACTTTAACATTGCCGCCTTCAGTTGTCATGAAGATAACTTTAATTGCACATTTTTATTTCGAGCCGGCGTAGATAGTTTAGCGAGCATTAGATTTTATTTCAGCAAACAATGAATCAAAGTCGAATTGGTTGTCTATGTTAACTTGACTCCTCCTTGACTCTGTGCCTTGTTGTCGAAGCTGAACTAAGACAACTAAGCACGATCAGTTACAAGTTGTTGACACTTATCAACTGTCGCAAAGGTATTTTCAAAGGTATTTCAATCAGTTCAGTTGAAATTGATAGTCCTCTTATTAATGCAAGCGAGTTATCACGCATGCTGAGCTGAGGAGGTCAGAGCAACACTTCATATGGATCTCGGTAATTTCTTTGTCAAAACGCTTTAGTCTCGTACTTGTGAGGTTCGGGCCGTGGTTACGCTTAACTCGTATCAGCGTTAGACAGTCAACTTCGCGGTCTGCCTTTGGACACCTTACTTCTGAGCCGCGCAATCCATTACGTCCCGATGACTTTTGTTCAGCTGTAACATGAACAGATCAAGGAGGGAGCAAGAAACTCGTACTGCCAACTTCACTTCTAGGGTAGCTTTAAATGCTTTTTTATCTCCACTGAAACTAAATTGTAGTCTGGTGAAAACATCTTTATGAGTGGATGAATGAATATCATATGTCATCAGATGGAATAAATAAATAAATATCTTTTGGGTAACTGCAGCCGGCCAATTGATATATCGTATATGGAAAAGTAAAAGTCCAAGGTCGTAAGACACCCAGAATAAATAACAAAAACAACGAGCGGAAACGGATTTGTTTTTAATCATTTCTTAAGTTCGCACTTTTGTAATGCTCATTTCATAATACTGATGTCACTTTTAGCCTTTCTTTCAACCATAAATTTTGACAAATATAAGGTAAGATAACCCCATTAACTTAGTTTGAAAACATTTTTCACAAGTGCCCTCTTCAGCGAATTGTGTGTTAAGTTGTCAAGTATCCAGTTCTTCCCTATTGATTATTGTAGCTGCTATTTATGTTTTAGTTATCAGCAACACGAACAGCGTAAGGCCTTGAGTTATAGAAGAAAGAAGAAAGGCAAATTAACTAACTGCCGTACTTGATCAACATGTCATCTTTATCAGTAATTACTACCTTTTCTTGGAGTAGAAAAGCGAGCACTTTTGGGCAACCGAAGTCCACAGTTCTTCATGGGTCTCATCGAGCCCGTGGAATTGAGTTTTAACTGTATTTTGGTATTTTAAAACCACTCAATCGCCACTTCTATTTTTGTTTTTATCAGAATGCAGATGTCGAACAGCACAGACAGTCCACTGCCTGATCTTTCACCAGACACCGAATACTCAGAGATACCAAGAACTCCTCTAGTAGTTACTCTGGCGTGTCTTTCATTTGGCACAGTCCTTGGTAACAGCATAGTATGCTTCGCAATCTATAACCATCCAGCTTTGCGTCATGTAACCTACATGTCAATCTTCAGCCTGGCAATCGCTGACTCTTTGGCAGGCCTGGTCGCCATGCCGAGCTATGTCTTTAAAAAGTTCACATGGGAGGAACCAATGCAGACGATCGTGTGCGACATATTTCGCTCTTCCTACTTTCTCACGGGTTACGCTTCTATTCTGAGTTTGTCTGTCATCAGTGTAGAGCGCCTGATCGCTATCAGAAATCCGCTGAACCATGTTACCATTGTCACTCGTCGTCGAGTCGCTCTGGCGCTATTGTTCGCCTGGATGGACGCCCTGATGGTTTCTTCCCTTCCTTTTGTCCCATGGGAATCAAACGAACCTTATCAGGAGTGCAACTACAGCCCGACCCACTGGTGGAGCATCATGGTTATTATATCCAACGTCATAGTTCCGTTTCTTGTGATCGTGATCTGCTATACCTACATGTACATCACGGCCCAGTCGCACATCAAGAAAATATCAAGTAATAGGAAAAACGTATCACACAACAGCGAACATTCTCGCAAAGATTACAAGGAACGCCGAGCAAATATCACCATCATGATTGTGATTGGCGTCTTTGTGGCCTGTTGGTTTCCATCCTGCTTTTACTACTTTTTACAAAAAACATGTCCGCAATGTTTCTCTGAATCGTTCCGTTCGAAGCAAAGCCTTGTCAATGTTTTGGTAAAGATCCTGACTTTTACATCGTCCTTTGTGAATCCATTAATTTATTGCTGGAGAAGTCGTGAGTTTAGAAGCGTGTTCCTGAAAATTTGCATTCGAAAGAAGCGAAGCTTTTCTGACTCGCTCTCCAGTTATTTCAACAGTTACATTTCACGACGGGGCAACGACGATCAAACGAAGTTGCAGTGTTCTACGACACAAGAAAAAGTGAACATTATCAAAACTAGCGACAGCAAAGACGGCATTGTTTAGATATAGTAGTCATACCTGTGTTAAAGTGTTTGACCGTATATGGAGAACGAGGGAGGAGTGGGCCGCTTAGTTAAAAATTTTTCCCCTGAAATGAAAGTTCTGTCGGGAAAAATTGCTTAAAACAGCACATTTGGTAAGCTTTCTTGCGCAAAAATACAGGGAATAATAGGTCATTGCATCCCGGAAACTACAAAACATCTTATATCGTCATAATAAACTCAACTACGTAGAGTTTGACAGGAACATTAAAATTCATCAAAATGCTTGTAAACATACAGCAAAAGCCAGGGAATCAAGAAGATAAGCGTGCCAAACGTTTACTCGAAGATCCAAAAAACGTACTCAAAATCAGTGTTGAGGATTATGATAAATAAAAATAAACTGTTCACAATGTTTAATTAAGCCCCATTTTTCTTAACAGAGAGAAAATTACTCTGACTGGCTGCGTTTCCCTCAGCATCCACATCACATTGCTTTGAAAATTATTTTGATTAATTAGTAATTGTTACGACGAACGCCTGCTCCTTACTATTTTGAGTAATTTAGCCTTAATAACTAGATTTCTCAAGCTAGTGTGAAAAATAATTGCTGCATGTTCGTTGTTATTGCTGAAAAAATCAAATCGTTATTGCTAGACCTCCGACAATCTTAGAATCTTTTTAAACCCGTTGAGTTTAGAATTCTGCTGAATTCGGTATCAGAGCTTCCTAAAATTATGGATTAAAAACGAGTTAATATTTCAACTGATGGATAAATTTATGCAAGTTGCTGTGGTAATCAATTTAACTGGCTTTACGTGCACAAAGAACGCAGAACAGGAATTCAAGGGCTTCCGCAGATCTGGTGATAAATTTGAATCTCGTTCGACGCTCCAGCCTTCGTAAGCTGTTGATAAATTTTCACGATTTTACTTTAGTAAAGCCAATACCAATTCAGTTGAAATCGATTTATTAGGTGAAATAAAAATAAACAAATTACCCGCTTTGCAGAAATGCGCCCTTCGTAATGAAAAAAGAGCGAAAAAACAGAGACCTTCAATTTTGTTAACAACGTACTGATTATCTATAATCAGTCCAGTTTTGGAGTATTAACTCCTAACATTGCATTGCCTTTTTTTCTGGAATGAGTAATAGAAAAATGAGTTAGATTAAAGCGCTTCGGAAAATCGTAAATGAAGATATCCGTGGTTACAAATGAATGTCCGCCTCTATTTCGCAAGATTTATAAAAAGATAAACAACAGGAATGTAAGGAGTGCATTTTAAGTTCACTGCTTGATGGTATTAAACCCAATTTGGACTGAATATAAGTTTTTCACGGGCTCAGTTTCTTCTGTTAATTCCGTAAACGAAGGCTTCAATATTGATGATAAAAGAACGAAAGTTGATAAAAATTTAATCGGCAAAGGATAGCTTTATTGAATTTAAAGTTAACAATATCTCCAAAATTGAGAGTTTGGAGTTCGGTAGAAAGTAGAAATGTCGACATTTACAAACGAATTCAAGAACACGTAATGAATATGCGTATATGTTTCACCTGTTGGAAGCATGTATCGTATTTCTGAACACGGTTCGTGTTGGTCACATCATGACAGCTCTCTAGGCCGTCATGTAAATGCCGCGTCACGCAAAAGCTTAGAAATTCAAGCGTAGTGTATCACAAAACCAAGAACCCATTCGGAGCTAAAATTTGTATGAATATTAGTTTTCAGCCGCTCTTATACATCATTTAAGTAAAATCTCAGGAAGATCAATAGTTTTGTAGTTCAAATTGTAGTGACGTCATGTGAAAACCAGCTATAGTAAAAATTTCTAAGGCGACTAGGGTAACATTTTGAAACGAAACACTTCCAAAGTTCTCATATTTTTGTTAATTAAAGTTAGTACCTTAAAAATTTCTGCGATTTTCAACTGCTGAACAAAACATAAATATATTTGTTTTTAAAAAAATCACCGACTAAAATATCAAAACTAAAGCAAATATACGTGAAAACAGACACAATATGATATGAAACAACTAGAATGTTTATAATTACTTCAACATTTCTGAAGTTTGTCACCTTACTTTAAAGTTAAGCGATGGAATCAAAAAGACGGTAGAAGATTGAAACAAGTTTTGACACAGACAAATGTGTGTGTACGTGATTGTTAATTGTGGTTTGGGCTTTAGTGATACACTTCAAATAACTGTCTGACAGAATACTGACTCCGTTTTCAGGACTGACTTCCTCAGGGAGGATCTTACTTAGTACTATTGTCCCGAACAGTTGGTACTCAAAAGAACTTTGATTAATTTTTGTGTTCTTTTAGACGTCGTGGTGCGCCACTTTTGCCGTGTTTTCACGAGGGAGGTTTACTACGGTTACTCCTTACTGAGGTTTAGTATACAGTTTCGAGTTCAATTTGGAATTAATTTGCAGGAGTGAGTTTTTCAAAAAGCTGCAATTGCACGAGCCGCTTCGGCGAGTGTAATTTCAGCTTTTTGAAAAACTCACAAGTGCGAATTAGTTACAAACTGAGCGAGAAAAACCGTATGATTACTTATTAATAATATAAATATGCAAAAATTCGCTCGGAGGAAGTGGCGGAAGACCTTTCTTGAAGCCATTTTTTCTCATTCGAGAAAACTTTTTTTAAAGTTTCCGCACAAAATTTTCCTCCTCATTTTACGTAATATCATTGGCTTCGAAAATTTCCTATTATCTTTCAGCCAATCATAATCCAGACTTACGATGTGTAATTTGCACTGGTGTTACACTTTTGCACCGGTGTTACACTTTTTGCACTGGTGTTACACTTGAGCTGCACTGTTCTCAACCAATCAGAATCGAGTAATTTTTTCATGTATATTATTAGTAACTAAACCGCAGTTATAAGAGAAGCTGTTTACGAGAAACTAATTAACTAAAGTAGGCTGCATACAACCTGGCCGGACGGTTTGACGTTTTCTCGGAAAGCAAGTGCTGCAATGTTGCTCAGAAACTATTGGAAAATTATAAAATTTGACTTTACCCCAATGCCGAACGCAGATGGTTGTCAATTTGCTTGCGGTGATGTGAGCCAAACTCTCCATAAATGTACAGCTTTGTAGATGAATAATGGAAAGAAAATTTTGATATCTCGCTGAACCTCTTCCTCTTCCTCTTCAAACGGCATCTGCCACGGAGCCCGGGCTACGTAAATGTTCACCGGTACTTCTTCTTATTCGGGGCCACTTTAAATTCTAACATTTGTTTTTCTTCTCCATAGACCTCAATTATGATTTTTTTTCTCATTCTCTATTTGTGGTAGGTCTTCTTCTAATTGCGCCTGCCTGTACACTGCTACTAAGCTACTGAGCTTCTAACAGAAAGGAAACTCTTACGGCACTTGACAATGAACGGCAAACAGCAGTCCGCGATTTCTTTGCCTAAACCTGAGTTTATTTAGCTCTTTTTGCCCGTTGACTTGAAACCTACTTACATTAGGAGAAATCTTTGTCTATTTTTCCCTTTTTTACGCGCTGCACGCGTCAACACTTGCTGCCAAACTATCGCGACAAAGTCTGCTGTTCAGCTGGCTTTTCCTCGGTTTCCGTCGGTTACTGAGCTAAACCATGCCTGATGAGGCGTTCAACTGTCGACAAACCTAGGTTGGCTTAGCTTACTTTTGATTTTGCCACCGTTTACCGAGGTTTGCTACTGTGTTTACACGATTACAAATTTCACTTCGGTAAAGTTAAAACAAAACCAAGATAAACATCTCTTGAGAAAAAACGGGCTTTGTAATGTTTGTCGGCTTCCACTTTGACTCATTTCATCGTTGGAAATCATAACCTTGCGGTGACACAAATCAAGCGGTGATTTCAAAGCCTTTTTCTTTCAAGGAACTCGACCTCCCCAGTAGAGAAGTTTTAAAATACAGCTCACAACAATTATCTGTGTACGCTCTGCGCTCGGCAGAAACCTTAAGGTGGCTCCCTAGAGTATTTACGAACACCCTCCCTATAGAGCGCGGGTTAGAAAAGGAAACTTTTCTCTTAAAGCTTTCCCTGTAGAGATTATTTTTTCCTTGTCAATTTCTGGATTAAGGCCGGTACCATGGCAGCATCTCATCTAATCACAAGCAGATATACTCCTCATTTCGTCCTAAACTCCTTAACATTTATACTTTTCTTGGTGAAATTTTTTCATACTTTGCCACATCATGGAAATGATATTGTCTGTCATTGTGAATTGGTAAAAAGTCAAGGTTGTTCACACGGTTTTTCCAATAGTCTGTAACTTGTCATTCTTCTAAATATATTAGATTAGCTCTGAAAGATTTCAACAAAAATAGAGTATTTTATAGGAATTTATGTGGTTACAACTGAGCCAAATTTAGAACAAATTAACCGAAGGAAACGCGAGAAAATTAACTGTCAGTTTTGCTTTTTGTGCTCATGTGGGCGAGTTGTCTCGCCTCAGCAGGTTGGGTAACCCTGGCAAGCGGGACAACTTTTCTTCATATAAACGCTTTGGCTCGCCTAAACGGGACAACTCTCTGAGTGGCGAGTGTCACGTAATGCCTAGATTTTGGATTTTAAAGCAGAAATTCATATCAAAGAAGTGAAAGTTAACCCAGCAAAACCCACTGTGATCGAATGGCCGAGGGAAACTCAAAGAAAGAGGAATATTTGCACATGGGTCATGAATAATCATGCAGGGTCAACTTTGACTTGGCCTACAGGGACAACGTTTTCACATGTAAACGCTCGCTAAAATTACCTTGGGGGTCGGGTTGTCTCGGGTACCCAAGACTATATAACTGGGGCCTAACTTTTGTTTTTCTCAACGCGTCACCAATAACAATAGATATGAATTAATTTACTACTTATAACTACTGAATATTTACGAGCAAGAAATGTGTTTAGTAAAGTCAACTCAATTGCTTTAATTAGCATGCACATGCATGCATGCAAACTTTCATCTCCGTCTCTAAGTTATGTCCGGTTGCGAAGATTTTGATCATTATAAGAATTACATTTTAAGAGTAATTCTAGAGCTGAAAATGCGTTTTCTTTTTGTTTCGTGACAAAACCATAAATAATTGCTACTTTTTCTGATATAATGTCAAATTGCAAACTAATGAATTCACTACCTTTTGCCGCGAGTTTGAAAAACAAAACAAGTTGACAATGAAAACTAATGAACCCGGATGTTTTGATAAAGGCAAAAAAAATTTTGTTGAATGAAACATCTACTGCGCGACACGCAATTCTTTATTTGAAAGTGAAGTTTCTCTCAATGACGCAAGCAAATTCTCGCAAGGTCACATATCCTGCTTGATAACTCTCCCGTTGAAAGAAATTCTTTTTTTATCTTTGTTTGAGACCGTCATAGCCTAAGATGTTGACGTGTTTTACATGTATTAAAAGTAAAGCACAAAATTAAACGCACTAGTAATTAATTATAACAGAAACACGAATTTCAAACTTAAAATGTGTATACTTTTAACTGATTTAACTTACCAAACCTTTTTTAATCCTTAGGTTCAAACATTGTACCACAAAAAAAAAATCACCCTTTTCTGAAGCTGGCCTTCCAAAGAGATTATATACTGATATACAAAACAAAAACCATGAAGCAGCGGTGAAAATGCTTTATAATAATAAAGTGATAACCTTTGCGAAATCCATTACTGTACTTCTTATCATGATGCATTCGTCCTTGTTTGTCACCTTACATCAAAATTATTGTCTTGAAATGGACGGAACAACTGCAAATTATAGTTTCATATGGGTTCATATCAACTGACTGTACCTGGGGTGCAATTGAATCTTGTGTCAACATGATAATTGAAGGATAATTCTCTCTGCGCAGAGTACAACAAATTTACATACCTATCTTATTCGGCACGAGCGAAACTTCTCTCCCGCCTACGAAGTTGGAAATTCGGTTTGTCTTGAATGTTGTAAGGGGTGTTATCAGGCTACGCAGTGGCAGTGTAAATACTATCCTTCGTTATCCACAAAAAGGAAATTTTCATCATGCAGGTAAATGCACCTTTTGGTACTATTGTCTTAATTTTTTACGCTTATTTTAGTCTATTCTTCCCTAAATCTGCAAGCCATCCAGACTGATGAAATGCATTTCGTCGCTGGGAGGCCGACAAAGTCTTGTTTTACTGTCTCAGACGCCAGCCATGACTTAATATACTGACGGCTTAAAAATATTTATCGCGATCTATAAAAGAAGCTGAAAAAACCATCAGTGAAAGCTCAATTACGTGTTTAAAGAATCGCTTTGGTTTCTTCTGAAAGTAATATTTCAGCCGGGTGCGACAAACACAGAATGCAGACGTACAGAAATCCCCAGGCTTCATTCCATTTCATATCGTGTCATCATTACTGTTATCGAGAGCTTAACATTATCAGGCTAACCTAAGCGTTATTTAGGCTACCTGTAACCTGATACACTTTTTCGTAAGAATGTTTCCTTAAAAGAAAATTGAGGCTGAAATTGGCGAAATCTTAAGAATATGGTTAAAATGCACCCGGGGCTGAGATTTTGCCATGATCATTTCTTTTTTTTTTTTCTTTTGCATTTTGGCGGAAAATAAAAAGTGATAAAATCACATAATGATTTTAAATGAACCATATCTTACAATTGAAAAGTTGGTTGAATTCTTTCCTCTTTCTAACAAAACTAGCTAACAAACCGATAAAAACTAGCACTAGACAGACGATTTTATTTCTGGTTACATTCGTTATATTGACCTGGAATATATGTGCTATACTCTCTGTAATCTAGGAATGCTCAGAGAAAATATGTTCAGCCTAAAGTTGGTAGAAAAATGGGAATATCTAGCCTGGGTGTGAAAAATATGCATTATTATAAAACGAAAAAGAGGAGTAACCGAGGTTTAAGTCTGCAGATCTGCACTTCCAAGAAATAATTGGAAAGGGAACAGGTGTATTTTTTCCCAAGTATATGCTCATTTTAATTTTGATTACTTCATCAGCTGGAGTATGCGAAATTTCTCCTTGAAATTGCTTGTTTTCTTTTAATAAAAAGATTTTATAAAAGCAGGACTACTTGAGTAGCTCCATTTTCTCTTGATAGTTCGATCTTATGAGTAAGCTCCGTTGAAACTGATTGGTCAGTTTAGCTGTGATGGTACAAACTGTTACACACATGCCTTTTAAGTTTAATTTCCCAACAGTTATTCCTCAGTTTTAGTAAGTTTCGATCTGTCCATTGTTAGTGAAATAAAATCGATCTTTTTGAAATCCGTCCGTCGGTTTTGTTCATGTCAACTGCGGATTACTTTTATTTTGAATGGCAAAAAAACGATATCCGAAATAAATAAATAAAATATCATAAATAACCCATAGTTTTTTCATTTATTTATTGATTTTTATTTCATCATTAAATTTAGGAGCTTTTTGGGAAAATAAAAGTTTCTCTCCCATGAGCAAATTAAAGCTCTAATACTGTCTTTATAAAAATCTTATAGCGGTTATGCGGTTTGTAAACTGGTTACTGTGAGTTTACATCATTTGCGGCATCGTAATTTGCATGCAACATCATGTTAGGTTATTTATCAACACGAATTTTTAAGTACAATGATAATTAAAACGCTTGGGAAACAAACCCCAAAATTTTAAGCCCTTAAATTCAACGAAGAAAAAAAAAACAGGCAATGAAGAAGGCTTGCCAAGATTAATCTTATCTTTTTAAAAGGATGCATTATATTGACAGCAAAAAGCACTCTACCGTAATATCAAATCCTGGAATACAATCATATAAAAATAGAATTTATAAGTATGGCTGATTATTTGTCAAATCAGTATGGCATGTTTTTAAGTAATTGCACCTTAGTTTTAAAAAACAATACGGCGGCCATTTCTGTGGTGCAGCGAGTGAAAAAGTGAACATTTCAATAAGGCTCATCTGTCTAAGTTTATCCAAAAGAAGTAAAAGAATTTTAAGAAAAACTGCGTGAGGTTTAAATGGATTAATAAATGAACTCGAATGCTTGAACACTTCAGAGATAAACTTTTGAGGTAGTCTCTGAATCAGCTAGATCGATTAAAGTCGTTTATGATGGAATATTTGCGTCGTATTACGGGCAAACATGAACATGGGTGTGAAGTGATATTTGATAATACCGATTTGAAATTGTGTTATTACTCATGCGCAGTATGGCGCATGAGTTAAGGATTGGGCTCCGTTTCTCCGTTTTGGTGTCACATTTGTGCATGCAAATTTATGCCTGCATACATTTATCACGGTCTTTGAAGCTCCGTCCGCCGTATTGGATTCTTCAAGAAGGTGCCGTTTTTTTTGCAAACGTTGTGTTTTTTCCCCAGTTTGATGCGGTGTGAAAGTACCTATCAGTACTTTAGTTCGATGTTAAGATTCTGAACTGGAATGTGAGCATGCATAAACAGCAAGAAAGTGTTTCTGGACAGGTGAGCCATTGTTTATGTCGATCAGCCATCTGACAAATTTATTAGGGTTTTGGAGATTCAAGGACATATTACGAAGAATCATTTACTAAGGACGTGCTCTGTATACTTAATCTTTTGGTCAAAAAATGCTTCCTGTTCGTGTAAATGGACGTGTTCAACAAAATGGGCAGGTAATAGGCCACGTTCGATATATATCAATATTCTAGCAGGTCTTCGAGGATTTCAGGACAAAATTCTCAAGTTTCTTTTGTCCCTCGAATCCCAAAAGATACTTGGTTACAAAGAAATAATTTTGAAAGGAAAATAAATGCTATAACTTGACGTTTCGACGTTATCTTGTCGCCATTATCAAATGCAGATTAAAGTCGTTCAGTTCAGTTATAGTTATATACTAGCTTAGGTGTTAGGAAGGAATGCACCAAAAGTTCGAGTAACAAGTGGACTAAAACATTTTACCGAGATTATTGGAAATTTCTGTGCGACTCTTTTAAATATCTTCTCAAAAGAAATCATTTCTAACAACATCAAATGTGGAAAATAAATTTTGAAGTAATATATGAAACACTTGAAAGTACTGGTGAAATGAAACTGATGATGAAATTGTACCTGTGTTTTAACTGACAATTCCTCTGAACTTTGAAATTTACTTGCTCGAGTTCCCATGAGAAAGTGTTTTTGGTGTTATTTCAGACAACGGTTCATATCTTTAACTTTCAGAAAATGCAAAAAGGACCGTAATATACTTAAGGTATCAGTAAGGGGAAAATTTGCAATTTTGCATAATTTTATACTTTTTTAAGCGGTTGGATAAATCTTAAAGTAATCTTTAAGATAAAAAAACTCCACGAAAAAATCTTATATCTGCCGCTAGTTATTGCGCGAGAAAGATTTTTTGCATATCAATTACTTAATTGAGAGTTGACAAGTTCTGTCAAATGAATTAATTATCGAGGCAAGAAGTCACATGACATCAAGATCATGCTGAGTTGACACGCGATTCGCGCGCCATAATCAGTGCCGGTTTTCTTCGAAGAAGACAGAGCGATCTTGCACGTTTTCATCGGGTAAAGGAAGGCCAAAGAAGGCGAAAAACACTTTCGACAAAGAGTGGGCCGCTAAATTAGCGGAAAGCGGCAAAGGGTTCGTTTTACAATCAAGAAAAATTGCTGGATGAACTCGACAACGATCACGATCACGAAGCCAGTGAGCAAGCCGAAATGAGCGCAAGCCGTGCTAAAATACTGTTGCGAGAAACTGTCGAAGCAGAGGAGATTGACGAAGAGAAGTGGACGAAATTGAAAGGCAGATCGATTGTACAAAATTAGAATCAGCAGTGCAACGTTTTTTTTTCTTACCCAGCTATTGTCATTTCTTCCAGTATCTTTGCCTTTGCATCAACATCAGTCGATGTAGTCCCCAGCGTTTCCCTTTGTGCGCTTGCATTTTCTCGGGGACCTTCTACGGGCCTTCGGCATGTTAACAGTGACATGGTCATAATTTTGAAGATTAGTCAACCGATACGTAAAATTTCGAACGCTAATATAGTAAATCAAAAGATAATTTCACGTTTACTAACTTTGGAATTCTGACTTCACACATGAAAAAGCGGTTTATTCACTGGTGAATAATTTACCGCGCGCCGTCGCGGAAATTTGTATCTGTTGCATGTTAACTGTCACAGTCCTATTGTTATACAGAAAGTTGATTCCTCTGCGGTGTCTCTCTTGGTGTGATAATCTCGTAACACTTGGATGCCGCCGAATTTTATTTTTTCTCTGTTTCTCGAAAGTAGAAAATAGGCGAGTTGTCTGTGCATTTCGAGTTCCAGGTCGGCAGCCCCTGGACCAAATTGGCTGAAATTCGGAGAGAATGTTGTCAGAACGATCGCCGACAAAGCGTGTCTGCGAATTCTGATTACTCTTTTCATTAAAAAGTTATGCCTTTTTTTCGCGGGCAGTCCTATTTTTTCCCTTTTCTAACTTTATCCTCTTGTAAAATAATAACAAACGCATGTGCCAAAAATCTGAGACACGGTTTTTGAGGTCAATGTGTGAAGAAACGGACGCCATGTTAATCGTTTTCTCCGACCTAAATTGAGCGGGCGTATACCTTGATTTATGGGTTCGTGAAGCTTTGTAAATATATTCACATTTTCGAAACACGGTAAATTTCTACCGTTTTAAACAGGTCGGGTCATAATCTGTAGTTATTAAGCTTCCAGTAAATATACGGTTTATATGGGTTTTTGTTAAAGTCACGAACGCTAGAGCGGACCGCGCGCGGATGGTCAAATGGGTTATACTGATACCTTAAAGTTATTCTGGTACAAGGTTTGTGTCCATTAAAAACTGAAATTGCTCGAGTCAAAAAGAATGTGACGAACAATGTCAGGAAATAAAACATGTGTGTGTGTTAAGTTTTTTTTTTTCTTTCTTTCTTTTTCTGCTTCTTGGTTAGTCTAGTACACCCTGTATTTTGTATCAATTATTGAAACCTATTACATTTTTAGCAACATGTGTAAGGATATCTATATAGTAATATTTTAATTCTCGCAAATATGGCATTGCATGATACAACTTACAAAAAACGCCAGGTGCCTACTGAGAAGTACCGTTATTTTATCAAGTTTCAAGTGTACTTTAAAATCAAATTACAAATATAATAAAAATAAGGCAAAGCTGATATTTCTTACAATGGCCCAGTACTGGAATATATTCCTAACAACCAACATAAACAAGTCTAACACTTGAAAAAAAAATGCCTAAAGGGATTTAGTTCAGAATTGCTATGAAAAAAGATATTTCATCCAATTCGCAATTCTGATAGTTTGTTAGTTCTCTATTTATAATTTTTCGACTCGGCTTGCTTTGTTATTCGCCTGACGATATCCTTGCAATAAAGATGGCATATTGCGTTACAGCATTTATCTTCTCTCCTGCGTCTTAATTTTCGATATCTCAGATCTATGATGCACTTTTTCAAATTAGCATTTCTCCCATATCATTTCTAGTTGTCAGATGGCAAACGTTTTCAAATTGCTTGTGTGACTAAGTACGCATTGCGTATCTATTTTATACGACTTGTATTCTCTTGCGCATGAGTATAGGCTACTTGGAGCCTCTTCTTTCAAAAGGATTCAAAATATCACTGGCCTAAGCGACTCTGGACATTTGCATGGTCTTAAAGATTTCAGTGGCATAATTCGGCATTGCATTATCTAACCATTTAATACAACGTATGTAATGGCCTTTGCGCGCTGCGGGTTATTTGATATCGTTTCAGCACACAGCAAAAGATACGATGTATTTCGTAAGTCAGGCTATCGATGGCGTCACTTTTTCACCGCAAAAAAAAAAAAATGGGAGAGTTTTGAATGACTTGAAATTTGTTGTCCTTCGGGAAAATCTTCCGCAAATAATTATAATTATTCCAAAACTCGATTAAAAACCTTCATTAGAATTTTTACATCAAAGGCAAAACAACACATGTCTTTTTGAAGACACACAGAACAGTTAATTGCGTGGGATATCGATCTTAAAATGCCAGCAGGGAAATTGATATCTACGCGAAGTCATGAATTACTCTCTTTTCCAGTTCCGCATAATCTTGTTATTATCTAGATCAGTTTAGGTTGTCAATGATACAAATATAAAAAAGGATGTCTTCCTACAATAAAACATGGGCTATATATCTCCTGCTGGCGCTAACCAGATGGTCTGCGTGTGTGTTTTTTGAGTCGTAAACATTACTGAATTTTCCGCGGTTCTTCTTTCCCATACTCCGCCTGTGGCATCAACTTTAAATTACCATGATAATAGACGTAGTATTTACATATCTGATCATGATTTAAATTGCTGAATATAGTGATAATTCACGACTCGACTGGTTTTATCAACAGGCTACGGTGAGGTTATACTCAATTAACGCTGTGTTGAAGGCTACTGCGAGCTGACTGAACTTCAATATACCAACTTGACTATACCAGGAGGTAAGATGATACTTTGTTTACAAGCCAAAAACACATTTTAACAGAAAGTTTCTATTGTTTTTTTTGTGGGAAACACAAGTACAAGAAATGATTGCCTCTTTGGCGATCTTTGACGTTCTGCTCCAATTCTCGAGCGACTAGCTACAGTGTTTACTATTAGTAATTATATAGAAAACGTGTACCGTGTTTCTATCAAGTTTTAGAAACACGAGTGGAAATTCGGGAGAACGAGAACACGAGACGACAGGCGAGTGTTTTCATAGCTTTTTCCACCACGTCCGATGATGAAAACGGAGTTGAAGGAGGTTAAAAGTCTTAGTTTGCATGTAAATATTTTAAACTCTTGTTTTAAACCAGAGACTTGGAAGTATGCAAAGAGCTGAGACAACCATCACATCAGAAAACCCTCTTGTCAAAATTTGTGTCTTTTGTCCATACAGCTGCTCATAACACATCTTAAAATATCGCAATATTTCCAAAATAATTTTTCTCGTTTCCCGACCAAGTTTGGCCTTTTTTCATGAATGTGATGAGCCATAAGTTATGTACGTCAGTCGGAAGATCACTCAAAGCTTGCCAGCTTGAAATTCATTTGCCAATCGGCAAAGCATCCAGACCTTTTCATTTTCGATTTCAGATGACATCTTAGTGGGACTAGACCACAGGTGTAATCACAGATTATTCAACTATCTTGGACATTCTGCCCAATTTCGGAGGAGTGTCAAAAAGTAGTATTAATGAGTCCTCAAGTCTTTCTTTAAAAACAATCTGTTCGAAAATCATCCTGTCAGTAACATCGCGTTTTCAACATTCATTTCCGGACATACGCCCTAAGTAACAAACACATCAAAATTACTTTCCTAGTCAAACTCAGAATCAATATTTAAGTTGAAATATCCCTTACTCGATGCTTTTGGTTTATTCTCAGTTTTAAGACTTTTTTAAAAATCTAAATATTCAAGCTATGCTAGTATCAATGAGTCCTCCTTGTTATTTATTAAAACAACGGTCTGTTCGAACACCATTCTGCCAGTGACATGCTGTTTTCAACAATCATTCCAAGACATGTGCAACAAATACATCAAAAACACTTTGCTAGTCAAAATCAAAATTAATAGTTTCGTGAAAATATCCATCACTCGTTGCTTTGGTTTCTTCTACCTTTTTAAGAGTCTTTAAAACAAGCTAAATATACACACACGCCTTGCAGACAGCCATAGCTTACAAGACGAAGCTGGAGTCTAACATTAAACGTAATTTCCATTATGATATTTTACAGGTTCATATTATTGCCTTAGACGAAAATGAAATGAAAAAATCTGAAAATTTCAACAGTCGAAACACTTGTCTGCAGTCTTCCAAATGATAAAGGAAAAGAGCAAAAAAAGAGTAAAACGCCATTTCTTGCTAAAACCTAAAACCCGAGTGAAAAAGGCGCGGTATTTACTCAGAACTTGAATCTGACGGTGGAAAAGATAAATGGATCCATCTTACACAGTCACGGCCGCAACAAGGGTAACACTTGTTGGCACCGTCGATCTGTAATTAGGGTGGACTCGTAACAAATCGAAGCATTAATTTGGACCATCAGAGTCCCGCATCCGGCGAAGATGCCTTTCCGGGAGAGACACTTTTTTTTGCTTGCGAATCCATATAACTAATAAACCTTTTTTACTCTTTGATTATTTATGAATGTCGGTTTTTGTTGCGTCTATCGTCTCTTTCGTGCATGCACAGATGTATAACAATAATAAAACCACTTATGATGAGTGCGGACCCACAGAGTGCCCTTCAATTCAAGAGTTCTTTGGCCTCTTAATAATATACAATCAAGTGTTAATTTGAAACTGAAGAAAAGAAAAGGGTGAAGTGATCCAAAACACCTTTGACGTGGGTTATACTCAAGACACTACAGATTTAACAGAGCTGCTAACGCGCGGCCAACATTAATTCTTGTTTTCATATTTCACTCGTTTTTATTTCTGCCTCAGGCGAAAATGAAATGAAACTAACTGAAAATGTCAACTATAGAAAAACATGTCTCCAACCTTCCAACTGATAAAGTTCTCAGTTTTACTGTTGCTTAAATTAAAAACTAAAGAAATTATACATGGCACGCCAATGTTACTTTGGCATCCAAATAATTATGATAATTATGATATACATGCCCTGAGGAAGGTTTCGACGAACAATCGGGGAGAAAAAGGGCAGAAACTCGGCGCTCCTCTGGACGAGAAACTGATGACCAAAAGGCATGGATAAAGTACGGCCATTTGTCGGTCTCCTTGTACCGGATGTCGTTATGAATCTTAAACAACAACTGCATGAGGCTGAAATTGATTTAAAGAATTATTAATTTATCGAGGACCGAGGTGTGCATAAATTTTCATAAATATGACGTTCGCCTGTCTCAAGGGGGCGCCGCCTAAGACATGGGTGCTTCTTGGGATGAGATAAAAAAAAAACAGTAGCTCAAGGAGATCCATGGAGACTGGGGCAGTTTTCCCGCTGTTTTCTTTGCGTGACAATGTATTTCTAACACATCAAGCTGCAGCGTGTAAACATAGATTTCTGTGACTCTTTGCTAGCATCGTGGGTAGAGCATACGACTTGGTAAATAGCGGCGAGTTTGTTTTTGAATATTTTTGAGTTCGATATTTTACGCAAAGAAAATTTTCTTGAAATAAAATTTCAAATCGTCTCAGATACTTTCTGTTATAGACCTTAGCACTTTGCTTTTATCATCTCGTTTTCATATGCATGATAACAAAATGTATCGTTTTTAGTGACTAGTCAACGCAGTTCAGTACTTATTATTATTTCTTAGTATTTTGTTATCATTTGACTACCTGCCTTGCAATCTAGATCTTCTCTCGGGAATGCTCTTTGCACACACAGCGTCTCTTTATGCCTTGCTTATATTCCTGATCTTGTCATAATCATGGAACACAGCTACAAGTTTTTCAAAGAACTTCTGATAGAGAAGCTAAAGCCGGAAAAAATTGAAGGAAAAACTTAACTCTTTATGTTGAAATATGAAATTTCTATACAGTTATTTGCCTGGCACGATTGAGTGACTCCTATTTTGGCGAAACAAAAACCCAGTGTGGCTAGAAATAATATTTCACTGGATTTTATATTTCGTGGTTAATCGTCGCCGAGTAAGCATTAATTTATTATTATTATTATTATTATTATTATTATTATTATTATTATTATTGTTGTTGTTGTTGTTGTTGTTTTAAAAACACGGTTAACCATTTAATTGTTGGTAAACTTTGATTAGCTTGTGGTAGGATTTGTGGCCAACAACCAGTTAATACATTGTTGCTTTGTCTTAGACTAAAAAATGATTTAACCTGTTGTATTAGCCATGATCATGTTTTGTCATGGTGAAATTTATGTGGATATCAAAATTGTGCCTTTTGTAGCTTCTAAGCATATGTTTGTACTGCGGTAGTTTGTAATGTCAAAAAACAGCCAATCAAAATCATCGGCGTACTGACCAGTGCGGTTTATAGACCTGTCAGGCCAAGCATCATCTCCCTCTTTCTTGCTCTGACTAATGCAGAGATTACATCGCTTTTGAGAAAACCTCTCAGTCAAGCAAGCGTTACTGGTTTTGCTCAACGACATCTGATCAGACTATCTAGCCATTCTATTCCTTTTCGGCCGAAACTAAGCTTTTCCTTCACATTCACCAGGTAAACAGTTCCTATATTTTATTATCTCTGAGTATTAAGAGGTGTGAGGTATCGAAGTAGTTATGGCTTTCACTCGAGGATGAATCCTTGGACATTCTCCTGTCTTCCGTATAAGCAGTTGATGTTTTTTAAGCAGACAATTCCAGCCTCCCTGGCTCAAAGATTTCATTGCCACAGTGCTGGGGTGAGGATGTGGCCCGAAATAGTGACTGATTTAATATCTTCCCGTTTTTGTCCTCTAGTAGTGGTTTTCGTTGTTGCCGGAGAACCTAATGCACATCTTGCAAAATTGTTATAGAGCTAACTTGGCTCTCAACTGTATTGAGAGTCTGACCCTACGTTTAAGATGTTTCACAGGAGGTTCTGTGGAAAAATACACATAACTTTACTTTTTGTTGTAACAACCACTGAGAACACAGAGGTGTTCTGGATCATTACCTTGAAATTTTTCTACCGTGAAGATAAACTTTTGAATAGTCTGAATATTGAGGGCAACACACAGTTGCTCGTAACCTGAAAGGGGGTGTTTTAAAGTCTTTGTGTTTTTGTGGTTAATTTAGCCATTTTCTCTTTTCATGTATATTTACAGTGTGCACTTCAAACCAAGCCGTGTATTTTTTACGATGCGCAGTGAATCAGCTTTTATTATGTCACTTTGACTTGTTTTGTCTGTTTTTGTTTTTGTAAGTGCATATTCAATTACATTTGGCCGAATCATCAAATTTCAAATTCTGAGAGTGAAAAGAAGGCGGCGAACGACGAATTATATTCGACGGGATGATAAATCAGTATGCAAAAGATCGAAATTAAATCTGTCCTGGCGAGCAGAAATTACGAGGCAGGATGCCCTGATATCATGAAGATAAGCGAAAACATGCACGTTACATTTAATGGCTATTGATTTTCCTGTACAAGGTTTGCATGAAAAAGAACAATTTCAACAGTTTCTCCAGTTTTTCTAGCCTTGTGGACCTCTAATATTATGATTATAATATAATTGTTTGATTCACTGGCGCAAGCTAAGAACCTGCATCTAAGAGCATAAGAATGTAAACAGAAATTTACTCGTTACTAAGAAATTTCAAGATACCTTCAAATGTATAACATGGCAATGAGGTTAGCTGCTAAGTTCAGGCAATCTGAGCTACGTTTTACCTCCAACGGAAGCACACTACGTACCCATGGCCATGTACACAGATATGAACCTTACGTTCAGGATACAGATAAGGCCATTGATAAATAAGATAACCTTCAATTACTAAGTTTCAAAATTCCACGCGGCAAGCGCTGGTTGTTGACTTGCCTTTTAGCTGAGCCGATACTTACACCTCGAGGACATATAAACCAATACTTCCGCGCTAAAGCGTTTCTGAGTTTCTCGTGAAAAAAAAAATATCTAAAAAATTTTTAAGAGGGTCTTAGGTTAAGTTCCCGATTTGACAATACCATCTACCCCTGTCGCTTTCCCGCTCCTCCCGATCAATTCTAGACTAATTAAAGAATCAACTAGAAAGGAAAGAATCATGATAAACCTTAATTAAAGAACCATAGAAAGAAAGCAGAATCATTTTGTTTAAAACATGTCGATTGAAACCAAAACTATGGTATGGGAATGAAAATAAAGTACATACAAAATGGGGACAGGATTTGGTAGGCAAGATGTGTTTAAACCCGTCAATGTTATTCCTAGGATTTTACCAAATTAAAGAGCATTGAAATTAACGAAAAAAAGAGCATTGAACTTCACGAAAAAAAAAGGATATATTTTTTAAAAAAAATTGTATGTGTGTATGCACGTAGACGGAAAATGAGAAGCCATGATTATAAGAATTCAAGGAATATTAAAGGAATTCTTTAGTAGAAGCAAATCGAGTTTTATAACATAACTAAAGCAAAGCGCGCGCTCTGATTGGTTAATTTAGCGTCTACTATTTGCCCATGGGTGTACCCTGCTGACGTGTGTGCTAATGTTTACAAAGCAAATCTTTTGACAGACATTGTTTCCAAAGTAATGACCGACGTTCTTCTGCCAGAAATACGAAACTGTCTTCACAGTTGTCTGAAGATCAAACTTTATCGAGTTACCGGTGTGCAGTCGGTTGCCATGAATGAATTTTCGCGCGCTTGCTTTTTCTTGTCATGTAAGACTACACGAACCTTTTTTTTGTGATGTAGCTCAATAAAAGGACTTCTGTTGTTCCAATGTCTCAATGTTGTGTTATAAAACAACTGGTAAACGCCATAGCGTACACTATTGAGTTATGGATGCACTTGGGAGGTTTGCTAAGCACTCAAGAAGCTAGAGTCGCACTCGGCTATCGCCTCGTGCGACTCTAGCTTCTTGAGTGCTTAGCAACCTCCCGCGTGCATCCATAACTCAATAGTGCAGGCTATGGCGTTTACCATTTGTTAATTCTAGCACCAAATAACCTTTCCTATAAATTTTTATTAGACCTTGATTCTCGTTAAATGATTTCAAATAAACCCGCCCTGCACAACTTTCCAGAACATTCTCAGACAGTCAAAGAAGACTACGATTAGGTTAAAGAAACAAGCTATTCCAGACGTCGCTTCATTGTAATCCGATTAAACTGCATATTTAAAACTATAGAGGTCAGCGATATATTCATTTGTTATAGGTGCAAGTTAAGAAAATGTTTTGACCGCGCATTATCTGAAAGACAATAGCTTTGATTTGTTTTTACACCTACATAACATAGCTTTTAAATTACAGAGCTTTTAAATAGTCAGCGACTAAGCTAAAAGAACAAAATGTGCCAATTGACACAACAATCGTTTTGTAATAAGCTTATGCAAGAACACGACAAGCATTTTTTTCTCTGGTATTTCATCAGCCGATAACAAACCGCTAATGACTTCTGCAAGGTAATCAATCTCTAAGTATTTTACCCGATGCATGCCTTGTCGATAACGTTCCACGTACAAGGGTCAGCTTCCGATTTTTACTAGAAGAATCTTGAGAGAGATTCCTGCTGTACATACACTGCGACCAAGCAGTAAGATCGGATGTGGCAAAAGATCTAAAAACATCTAATCAGCTTAACACTCGGAAGAGAAATCACACTTTGCGTAAAGGACAAGTTGACCGTGTGCCCGACTGCATAATACAAGAGAGATTTCGCTGACTGAGTAGTGGCGAAGTGCACTTTGGTGAGATTCAGTTTAAAGCAATGCCTGTTTGTTAAATAGTTTTAGTTCAAAAAACTAATTTATGGTGAAATTCATTTTAGACCACAGTAGACGAAGAGAATCAGTCAGTTCACTAGTAATCATAAGTGTAATGTTTGTTTATGAGCGTGGGTTGCTGTATCCTGATCAATCTCGATCCTGAAATATTAGCCAAAAAGGACTGCGTCCGTGTGGAACTTATGTACTGATCAAGGATTACGGCTCAGCAAACGCCAGTAATACCGGCTGTACGTTTCCTAACTGGGTACTTTAGAAATGTTGAAATCAAATTTAATTTTTAACACCCATTTGTTTACGACCAGTGGAGGATCTTCTTAATATCATTTATATTCAAATGACGATGTTGATGTTTAAGAACTCAACTTTAACACTTAAATCGTTTAATATGGCTTTTTCAGTCTAATGAATTCACTCCTTTTAATGGCGCAAACTGTGTATCCGTGTATATTAAAAGCAACATTGCCAATTTAAGTGAATAGTATCTAGTTTTAGAAAGACTATAGTGTGGTAAATTGTTTTCGCACGCAACAAGCTGCAACAATTATCAACTCGCTCCTTATTGCCATCAATCTGGTCGCCAGCTGTAGCTTAAAAATTGATGCCTGCTGCAAATTTGGACGATTTAATCAAAACATTTATTCCATTTCTCGTTCTTTGACTAACAACGCTATAAAGTAATACTAGTGTTTGCGTTAATGGAAGATATCGGAGAATCGCAAGAAAAGCCGATTACTACGTTACCATTTGTGAGCTGAGGCCAGTTGGTTAATTATTTTAAATGTTGTGCTGTATCGTATTGGATCATTCTCTTTCATAAGAGTAACGACAAGTTCCTGTTTTCGACCAAGCCTCAAGACCCAGCGTATTTCAAACGAAGGAGTTAAATACCTGTAAAGTTTAACCCGGGAGTTTAGTAACCTAGATGAGAGCTACTGTTAACATAACATTTTAACACACGTGGAGGAAAAATAAATATAAAGATTGCATCCCGACAACGGCTAATTATGTAGTGTCTAGTGACGTTTTCCAGTATAGAACTGAACTGGAAAGATTCTATTCGTATTGTAGAAGTAAGCAAATCTCTGGCCTAAATTGTGAAGTTGTGCAAAATTGGAGAAATGAAGCAAAATGAAAACAACCAAAATAATCGACGGAAAGTTTTGACCGAACATTTGGTACAACTATCCCCAAGAAGAAGAAGAAGAAGAAGAAGACTGAGTTTCGTGGACATCACTTCGGTTTTTTTTTTTTTTGTTTTTTTTTTTAACTTTTTGGTTTGGAGCTCTGCTTTATTTATTCTCAGCTTGGTAATGAAAACCACAGGCTACTCCTCTTCGCTATTTGCGGGTAAATTTACGAACACGGAAGCCCTTCCTGCGGAAATACATTCTGTAAACTTAATCTGCCGTTAACATATCCGCCTTCAGTCGTCATGAAGATAACTATAATTGCACATTTTTATTTCGAGCCGGCGTAGATACTTTAGCGAGCATTAGATTTTATTTCAGCAAACATTGAATCAAAATCGAATTGGTTGTCTATGTTAACTTGACTCCTCCCTGACTCTGTGCCTTGTTGTCGAAGCTGAACTAAGACTCCCCAGGAACTAAAACAACTAAGCACGATCTGTTACAAGTTGTTGACACTTATCAACTGTCGCAAAGGAATTTTCGAAGGTATTTCAGTCAGTTCAGTTGAAATTGATAGTGTCCTCTTATTAAAGCAAGCGAGTTATCACGCATGCTGAGCTGAGAAGGTCAGAGCAACACTTCATATGCATCTCGGTAATTTCTTTGTCAGAACGCTTTAGTCTCGTACTTGTGAGGTTCGGGCCGACGTTACGCTTAACTCGTATCAGCGTTAGACAGTCAACTTCGCGGCCTGCCTTTCGACCCCTTACTTCTGAGCCGCGCAATCCATTACGTCCCGATGACTTTTATTCAGCTGTAGCATGAACAGATCAAGGAGGGAGAAAGAAACTCGTACTGCCAACTTCACTTCTCAGGTAGCTTTAAATGCATTTTTATCTCCACTGAAACTAAATTGTAGTCTGGTGAAAACATCTGGTGAAAACATCTTTATGAGTGGATGAATGAATATCATATGTCATCAGATGGAATAAATAAATAAATATCTTCTGGGTAACTGCAGCCGGCCAATGACTCAGTTGCCAGTAATCGGATACCCGTGTTTGCGCAAAGAACTCTGGGATCGTCAGGGGGCAAACATGGCAAGTCGCTAGAAGGAAATGTATGGCGAAAAGTTGTTTCGACACCCAAAAACACGGTTTTGGGGAGAGATCAACGCTTTTTCGCCGTTGTTTTATCGCGAATGGATTTTGGCAATGTGGGTACATGGAAAATGTAAGTTTTTGTTTGAATAACCGTGAAATAAGTGATAAATTTACCGATAAGCTCCCTTTTGCTTGCGTGAGGTTTATTGTGAAATACATTGAAGAGCATATTGAAAATTTCAATACACGCCTGATCTCGAGAGGCTACCCGGAGCAAATGGTAGAAAAGACCCTCCGAGAAGTTAAATATAAAGACAGAAAAGAAGCTCTAAAACAGAAATCGAAAATTGCAGAAGGAACTACTACCCTTTGTGTCGGGCAATTTCACTCAACCGTCAATACCAAACTTTGGAAAGCATAATCACGCACAAATGGCACTTTTGAATACAAATACTCAGAGATATATTCAAGGAGCCACCCTTGATCTGTTATAGAAAAGGAAAATCGCTGAAATACGTGCTTCTAAAAGCAAAACAAAGGCTTTGAGCAACACAGTAGCCACACAGCATGAGTCGCGCGGACTCATTTGTCATTAAATCAACCCCAGACAGTACAATGATCGCCACCGGGTTTATTTCCAGTATTATTTGTATGACTGAGCTTTCAAATAAGCCAGAAGTAACCTGTACACAACTTTAAAGGCTTTACTGGGTTATTTCCTCTCGATTTATACCTAATTAATTTTGTAATATTTTCAGACCATTACGCGATGTAAATTTCACAATAAACCTCACGCAAGCAACGGAGTTTATCTGTAGATTTTGTCACATATTTCACGGTTATTCAAACAAAAACTTACATATTCCACATATCAGCATTGCCCAAATCCATTCGCGATAAAAACGACGGCGAAAAAGCGTTGATCTCTCTCAAAAATCGTTTTCTTGTACCTCAAAACAACTTTCCGCCATACATTTCCTTCTAGCTACTGACAATGTTTGCCCCCTGACGATCCCACAGTTCTTCGCGCAAACACGGGTATCCGATTACTGGCAACTCATTCATTGATATATCGTATATGGAAATGCAAAAGTCCAAGGTCGTAAGACACCCAGAAAAAATAACAAAAACAACGAGCGGAAACGGATTTGCTTTTAATCATTTCTTAAGTTCGTACTTTTGTAATGCTCATTTCATAATATTGATGTCACTTTTAGCCTTCTTTTCAACCATAAATTTTGACAAATGTCAGCATGCAGTTCAAAGAGAACCCCATTAACTTAGTTTGAAAACATTTTTTACCAGTGCCCTCTTCAGCGAATTGTGTATTAAGTTGTCAAGTATCCAGTTCTTCCCTATTGATTATTGTAGCTGCTATTTATGTTTTAGGTTATCAGCAACACGAACAGCGTAAGGCCTTGAGATATAGTTTAATAACTGGAAGAAAGGCAAATTAACTAAGTACCGTACTTGATCAACATGTCATCTTTATAATTACTACCTTTTCTTGGAGTAGAAAAGCTAGCACGTTTGGGCAACCGAAGTCCACAGTTCTTCATGGGTCTCATCGAGCCCGTGGAATTGAGTTTTAACTGTATTTTGGTATTTTAAAACCACTCAATCGCCACTTCTACTTTTGTTTTTATCAGAATGCAGATGTCGAACAGCACAGACAGTCCACTGCCTGATCTTTCACCAGACACCGAATACTCAGGAATACCAAGAACTCCTCTAGTAGTTATTCTGGCGTGTCTTTCATTTGGCACGGTCCTTGGTAACAGCATAGTATGCTTCGCAATCTATAACCATCCAGCTTTGCGTCATGTAACCTACATGTCAATCTTCAGCCTGGCAATCGCTGACTCTTTGGCAGGCCTGGTGGCCATGCCGAGCTATATCTTTAAAAAGTTCACATGGGAAGAACCAATGCAGACGATCGTGTGCGACATTTTTCGCTCTTCCTACTTTCTCACGGGTTACGCTTCCATTCTGAGTTTGTCTGTCATCAGTTTAGAGCGCCTGATCGCCATCAGAAATCCGCTGAACCATGTTACTATTGTCACTCGTCGTCGTGTTGCCCTGGCGCTACTGTTCGCCTGGATAGACGCCCTGTTTGTTTCTTCCCTTCCTTTTGTCCCATGGGAATCAAACGAACCTTATCAGGAGTGCAACTACAGCCCGACCCACTGGTGGAGCATCATGGTTATCATATCCAACGTCATAGTTCCATTTCTTGTGATCGTGATCTGCTACACCCACATGTACATTACGGCTCAGTCGCACATCAAGAAGATATCAAGTAATAAGAGAAACATATCGCACAACAGAGAGCATTCCCGTAAAGATTATAAGGAGCGCCGAGCAAATATCACCATCATGATTGTGATTGGCGTCTTTGTGGCCTGTTGGTTTCCATCTTGCTTTTATTATTTCTTACAAAAAACATGTCCGCAATGTTTCTCAGAATCGTTCCGTTCGAAGCAAAGCCTTGTCAATGCTTTGGTAAAGATTCTGACTTTTACATCGTCCTTTGTGAATTCATTAATTTATTGCTGGAGAAGTCGTGAGTTTAGAAGCGTTTTCCTGAAAATTTGCATTCGCAAGAAGCGAAGCTTTTTTGACTCATTCTCCATTTATTTCAACAGTTACATTTCACGACGGGGCAACGATGATCAAACGAGGTTGCAATGTTCTACGACACAAGAAAATGTGAACATTATCAAAACTAGTGACAGCAAAGACAGCATTGTTTAGAAATAGTGAAGTCAGTAGAATGATAAATACTAAAAAGCGGAGCAGGATCATTCTTCTATTAAATCTTAACCTCGGATAATGTATTTATAGGTTTTTGATCAATTCAATGAATATCGGTTACCAGCCATCATACCTGTGCCTAAGTGTTTGACCGTATATGGAAAACAAGTGCGGCATGGGCAGCTTAGTTAAAGGCCTTTCACCTGAAATGAAAGTTCAGTCGGGAAAGATGGCTCAAAAGAGCACATTTGGAACGCGTTCTTAAACAAAAATACTATACAGGGAATAATAGGCCATTACATCCCGGAAACCACAAAAAATGTTACATTGTCACAATAAACTCAACTACCAAGAGTTTTATAGAAACATTTCATGGAAATGCTTGTACATTTTTGAACGTACAACAAATGGGAAGAAGCCAAGATTAGCGTGCCAAAATTTTACGGGAAGATCCAAAACGACACAAAATCAGTGTATTGGTGAAAACAGATTGACCGTCGCAAAAACAGCTAAAACCCTTGAAGTGCCAGTAACGCCAATTTTTATTTCTTTTGATAAAATCTACTAGTTTCCCTGATTACTTCGGGGGGGAAATTACCTCGATTGATAAAATCCCTGCGTTTCTACAGGCGTTTGGACATGTAATTTCTATGTTCACGACCAGGCAAAGTGGAATCTTGGTGGGGTTACTAGTGACGTCACTTCGGGAACCGGGCTAAAACACTCCAGAGACTTTGAGGACTGAACTTCGAGGGCTGTGAAAACATTTTTGGGTTATTTTTGATTACTTTTTATCAAAACTGGACAAGGTTTTAAAGTGAAAGAACTGTATCATCTAGCATTACAATTCGGAGTCTAGCTACAATTTGGACGGCTGCGATGTTTATATATATTTTTTCCATTTCCATTTCGAAGTGCGGGTCGCCAGTCGAGATCGCAGTAATTTATGCCAGGATCGACAATTTGCTGGTCCATTTGGGTTATAAAGGTACAAATAATGGCTGAGGAGTTAACTTACAGTTCTAAAAGAGTTATAAAGATTTCAATGAACACGAAGAGTTGGTAATTCGACTTCACGGAACGTGCAGATTTCAGTGTCGAAACATTTTTAGATTCAAACATTACCCCGAAATAAATGCGACGCAGTCGAATTCCACCCCTGCCTACTTCTCCAGGTCAAGATGTAAAATATGGTGGCCCAGCATTCTCATAGGAAAATCACATTAATATACATAATATTTGTCAGTAGACTAGATGACATAAAATAAAAATAGCAAAGAAGTAAAAACGCATCAAATGTTTTCCGTCCACACCTTGCCGGAGGAACTTAAAAAACGTAGCAATAACAAGTCATTTTGGATTTGTGTTTGAGGAAACCTCGGTCAGGGAAATCACATGATTATCGTGACGTCATCGTTTTCGAAAAGCTCGGCCGTTTTTAAAATGTTTTCCGCTCACACGAAAATGAAAAGCTGACGTTTTCAAATTCCATCGGTTTGAAGAGATTTTTCGAAAAGCTCCGTTTTGGTAACGGATTAGTGTGAACGGTGGGCCTAACCGTTCAAATTCCGGTGTAGTGTGGACGAGGCCTTGTTTTGATTTACTAAACGATGTAATCCCTGATTGAATTAAATTCGCTTTGTTTCCCAAAATTTCATAATTCAGGCTCTGTGGCAATGCTAAGTTCTGTTTTTTTATTTTTAATTTACTGTCAATGAACTCAGACCGCAGGCGATTAACTAGCTGACCATTCTTTCTAGTCCGAAGGATAAGCGTAAAACTGTTCAAAGTGGTGATACAAGTACTAAATTTCATACACTTAATTGTCTTCAGGTAGGCAATGATATAAGATAAGGATCCACGAAGGAACCTAACCTGTTCGCTTTTTATGGGCCGTTGAAAAGTTCCCATATGTTTTATATAAGCCACAGGGAACCCAAATCGTCAAAAAGCTATTTAAGTCACTGTGTGCTATGGTGTTTTGGAGGTAACATCTTTATAGCATAACCCCACAAAAAGCTCTATGTAATTTAACGTTTTCAATCTTCAAAATGTTACTTATTCAAAAAAAGAAATGACAGTAATTGTCCTGTGGCGTTTTGGAGGTAGCTGTGTTTTATCATTTTCACTCTTGATAGCAATTGCCATTGCAGGTGCACAGCGCAGTGCAGAGCAAGTTTGCCTTAGTACACTTGCAGAGTCCCCGACATGCACTCTTGTAACAACATTTGATGAGCTCGTTACAAGCTTTAGATGCTTCAGGTAGGGTAGACCAGGTCGGTACCAGCCATCCGAAGATTGATGCCATCCCCAGTCTGCTGCACTTGGAAGTTCTTGGATAGGATCTAGTATTCGCCCCCAGACATGACCGGCTTGAAATTCTGCCCTCTTGACATGTTGTTCCAGGGCCGCTTGGGTTGATGGAATTCTTTCTATGCTCCTGGTGCCTTGAGAAAACATGGACTGTCGTGCATGGTTGACATCCTGGTGGAGGCTCGTTCGGCTATACATTATAACCACGAAGCGTTCCAGCACTCGAAATTGCTGCTCGGAGAGCATTGCCTGTGGCAATGATAGAGCAAAAAAAACTTCAGTCGCCTCAGGATAGCACTTCCATGCTTGAAATGCGGTCGTCTTACCCTTTCCAGAAAAATATGACACCGTATCACATCCGGTAAGTGCATGGAAGAACGGTAGCCCCTCACATTGCTGTATGGTAAGAGAGCCGGCTATCTTGTGGATTGGGACGTAGCGCAACTGCTTGCCAACGCCAAAGGCAACCCACAGCTCCTCTACTTTCAACCTCTTTGCAAATGCGATTGCCAAGATAACTACGTCTGTATCAACAGTTCGTATGAGGATCTTCTTCATACCATTCACAGAGGCATGCCTGGCATGGACGAAGATACGGGTATCTGCCTCCTCATGGTTACAAGGTGCCAGGCCCGCCTTGTCTATCGTAGTGGAACTGATTACGTCCTCATAGCCGTGCTTATTACTTCCACATCGGAAATTGGGAGGGATTGAACGCCTGCTGCGAGATGCTTGAATAATTCCTTCTTGTTGTCATCATTCGAAGAGGGGTAAGAGTGACGTTATAGCAGTAGGTGAGAGAACTGCGGTTTGCAAGGAGGCAAAGTGAGCCGACCACGACCGATGTTCTTTCTCCTCCAGCTTTTCCTTCTCTAGTAGCTCGTTGACCTTGTTGAGCCACTGGTACTCGCATTTCATGTTTTCAGTGACGACATCTGACTGCAGTTTGTTAGCAGTACACCCTACTGGAACAAAATAATCTTTCCTCAGTTCTGTCTCCATATAAGGCGAATACCAGTGTAGGCCTCTGGTAGGTTTGATACAGTTTTTCTCTTTGGTAGCTCAGCATTTATTAGAACTCGATTTTTGTCTATGCCGTCAAAGTCAATGGTAGGGTGCTTGGTGAGAGAAATCGTTTTTCGTGAAATGAGTCTTAAGCTGTACGTGAGTTTGGGTTGTGGTCAATGTTGTCCACACTACCAGTTGTAAACAGTGACTTTTTCAGCTTTGAGGGACACACTACGCCATCAGCTTCAAATTGCGCACAGACGCTGTTTCCTAGTTCTGCTGAAATTTGCATCACTCTGTCGTAAGAAATGGATAGTCCTAATCGGTAGAGCTTATCTGCTAAAAGTTTCTTCCTGGTTTCAGCGTGGACCAGTAGTTCCAGATAGACGGGTAATAGAGCTCTCTATTTGGGTCGTGTCTGGTTTCTGTGGCATCAGACTGTGGTTCCCTGTGACGTTTCACGGCATTAAAGATTAACAGCTGGGAAAGCACCACGCCTGCATTCACGCCCATCGTATCTTGCTCACTTTTGTTCATGACGCTTGGTCCCTCTGAAATCATGTTCACCAGCGCAAGGAGTAAGTGAGGTACCGCAGACCGCTGACAATCGGTATCAAATGTACCATTAAAGCATGGCTTCTTATCTAATAGCTCTTTCCTCACAAGCATTGCCGCTTTTGCAAGATGCATGGCCTCAGTGTCATAGTCATCAGTTTGGGCAAAGTGTAAAGCGGCACCAATGTCGCCAGAAAATGCCAGCTTTACTTCCTTTCTTTCAGTATATGCGCCAATTAGCAAGCTCTGGTATTTGTGCGAGCAGGCTATCCTTTAACCTTGTACTGTTTACACGGCCTGGAACATGCCCTCCAAGCTGCTCAAGTGAATACGAGTACATTTTTGCCAAATCTGACAACTGGAAAACCATTGGCCTTGGAGCCTCTTCTATATACATAACAAGTTCCGTTAAAGCAATAGCCTCCAAAGAACTTGCGAAGATTCATTATCTCCTTGCTCTTTCAAGGGTCTGATGTTTCTGAGTCGATTATAAAGAGTCGTGAAGCAGGATGGGTGGTAATATGCATCGAGGGTATGCATATCACCAGCTGCCAATTTTGACAACAGCGTATGATCTTGAAGCTTTGTGGCAGCTGCTCTTACGTTGCTATCAACAGCAAATGCTGCTGCTCTACGAAGATTTGTACCTGTTATGACATAAAAATTGCGAAATAGCAAAATTACAACTTTTCGCTTAAATCTATTTTGCTTCGTTTCACAATTTCATCCTCAATTGTTTTTTTTTTTCGATTTTACATCCTATCAGAAATAAGTGTTATTCTGAATTTTCTGCACTGTTGCATTAACTCACATTTGTTTACAAATAAGCCTTCTATTAGTGAAGTGTGAACAACCAGAATGTTTAGAATATTCAGTGACTTTTATATGAAGTACAACCCAGTTTTTATTATTCTTTGACAATATATTTACGTGCAAAATGTCTTTGGGTAAGAAATGTACAAAAGAATGAAAATCTCAGCTTACAACGAACATTCCACGCATATCATACATGTAAGTTGTCACTGATTTACTGCTGTGTTACCCAGGGCAGATTTAAATATAGTTATCTTGAGTTTCCTACCCGCTTCCTCGCAAAAAAGCATCGCTTTCTGTCATCTCTGGTCGAAGACCTGGCTGTTGTTCCAAGAGAGGCATGTCTAGTTTTGATCGGAATCGGTTGTGTAGAAGTCTCCTCATCAGAGTCGTCCTCACTGACCTCAGCATGCTTCCTCTGCTGAGCTCTGGTCAGCTTTGCACTGCTGCATGTATTGAAACATGATTTGTACCACGATGCTTGGTGAGATCTGAGTGTTTTTTCAATTCCCCCTCCTTGGTCTAGGAGGGACAAGGGCACTTGAATCGGCAGTTGGCCAAACTCTTCGAACTTTGGTAGATTATTGGCTAAACTTTTGTATCCTGATCCACGATCTTTTCTTTTATCATTACCCGGAGAAACTGGCTTTTCATTTGTATTCTCCAGTTGGCATAAAGCACACAAATCCCAGTTAATACAATACCGAGTACGATGCATCTCCTGATAGTTATTCCAACTTAAAACAGCTTGTTTGTACATGGGAAAAATCAGTCAGGCGTTCCCTACTCGAACCCAGGAAGAACCCAGGAACCAATGAGTCAGGCGTTCATTGCTCACAGCGATTTTTGTTTTCAAATAAAACACTTAAGGTCATTCCCCAGTATTGCATTGCGCATCCCTACTGCGCATAATTTCACGCGTGATTAGCGCGCGTGCATTAAAAAATGGCGGTCTTTTCTTTACGGCTGGACCTCGTCATAGAGGTAAATCGTCATTTTCTCGCAAACGAGTATGGTGACCTATCATTTTTTTCTGTTGTTTTGAATTGAGTAATAAATTTCTCTGTGTAAAATAAATATGGACCAATTCTCAGTGCAGAACAAAAAACAATCGTCAGAAACGTGAACTTAGCAAGCAATCGTGGTTACAATCATGGTGCTATTATAACGATTTATTGGGTATAGACAAGGTGCTGTTACTCCTAAACGAACATGGGGACCCCTCATTTTTATTTCAAAATTTAGGTTCCTATAATATAAACAATCAATAGGCAAAGTTTCACAAAAATCTCAGTGCAGGTTCTATTTCAGTGGAATGACCTTAAACTTTACTAAAAGGTGACTGTTTGAGTTTTATTAAACTACGTATGATTGTCACAATTATCGTAGGTAGGGCATTTTGCGCATAATTTCATTACGTTTAGTGCATAAACAAGACTAGCTATGAGCCTGCTGTACAAAACCGCTGACCGCCTGCAAAAATCGTCATAAAACATATACTTATGATTAGGATCCAGATGGGAGCTTCATGATATTCGAATCTACAAGCTAAAAGGCGCTGATTCTGAAAATTTCACACTTGTATCACTTACTTGAACAATTCCGCTATTTTTTGTTGCTAATCTTCCGGACTATTCTAGGTGTTTGTTTACAGACCAGCATGCTGTAGTTAATGTCCCTGTTCCGTGAGCGTTATTATAGCCCATTATTATTATCGCACATATATCAATCACTAAAAAAAACACACACACATCATTTGGCGTAATGTGAGGGGACACAACCTTGCGGTTGGCATGGGAAGCGACTTTGATTTGCGTGACCTTTAAAAGCTTCACTTGTCACCAGCACTACCGCACTGAAAACAGACAAGAGCAACGGCAGGTCAATTTGATCACAATGTAACAATAGCACGTAGGCTGACCTTTCAAACCTTACTTATCACCAGCACTACCCCCGCACTGCCAGACCGCCAACCCCGAAGGAGGTGACCCCCAGGTTTACTGACAAACAGAACATCCTCCGCACAGAGAGAGAGGATGGAAATTTTCTTCACTTTTGATCAAAGCTTACTGAGTACAGCACGCTACCGAGTGGAAGTCCTTTTACACTGCATAATGGTGCTTTTGTAGCTAGACATGACTATGGGTGTAACCAATAGCAAGAGGCCATGATGCAGATAATATTGTGACAAGACTAGACAATCTTTCCCAACACTTGACACAATAAAATAAAGCATTCAAGGATCTCACTCGATCTCTGCCGGTGCCAAACATAATTTGACGTCGTTAAATGTAATAACTAACCGTTTCCGAGGTTTGCACGTCATGCCCCATTAACTGCGCTTCACTGCTTACGCCGTAGGGCTTTCTTAATGTCCCTGTTCCGTAAGAGTTCACTTTTGTGTGTTATTATAGCCCATTATTATCATCCCACATTTAAGAAATAGAAAACATGTACCGTGTGTCTATCGAGTTATAGAAACACGAGTGGAAGTTTGGGAGAACGAGAAATGCTATGGGAACACGAGCCGCAGGCAATCAGCGCGCGTATTTTGTTAGGACTGTTTTCTAAATATCAATAAATAAAGAAAGCCACACATCATTTGGCGTAATGTGGGGGGACACAACCTTGCGGTTGGCATAGGAAGCGACTTTGATTTGCGTGACCTTTAAAAACCTCACTTGTCATTAGCACTACCGCACTGGACACGGACAAGAGCAACGGCAGGTCAACTTGATCACAATATAACAATAGCATGTAGGCTGACCTTTCAAGCCTCACTTATCACCAGCACTAACCCGCACTGGAAACGGATAAGGGTATTGGCAGGTCAAATTTGAATGCCTGACCTTGAAGCGGCTCACTTATCTCCCCGGCAGCACCGGATCGGACAAGACTATTGGCAGGTGCACAAATGAAAGGGGGGAAACACTGCCCAAAGTTTGGGGGAAGTCGCTACCCGAAGACTTGACCGCCGCAGATATATGCAAGTCATATATCCCCCCAAGCACAAAACATCATATCTACGTAATAATCCCCTTTTCAGTACAATGGGGAAATTATTCTTTCCGAGTTCCAGAACCTCCTTAAATCAGTTCTATCACCAATATGTGTCGTACCATGTGCGACAATTAGCACCAGAGTGATCTAGACCAGTCCAATAACTGGAACTTGTATTTGATAAAACCACCAATTTCAGCTTAATGATATTGCTCTATTTTGAATATAATCCTTTCTATCGGCCTATGAGTTGCTGTAGAGTAGAAGTAACCATGTATATATCGATAATTGATATGTTCATAGAGGAGATCTACCCTCGAAGAAAAAATGGCTAGGGATAATTTAAAAGCAAGAATAACCCCAATAATATATTGGCAACGATTGACGTGTGGCTGCCCGATACGAAAACCCTACAAACCCTTTGGGAGAAAATAGGGAACGTACTCTTCGTCCAAGGCCTGAGCGCAATACCCCTGCAGATGGGGCCAGTCATATACCGGATTGATGCAAAACATAAGTGTATGTGTGTCCATTGACCACAGTCCACCAGAAGGTGTTTGGCATGCGTGCAATTGTCCATAAGTTCATGAAAGCCAACTGCACTGCTGCTTAGGTCCACCAAGATGTGGTACAGGTTATCCAACAGCTGGTGGCGATTGGCGAACTTCTCCGAAATAGCTCACATGTGCAAACAGGAAAAAAAAAATAAACGAAGGATTACAGAGGAAGGGAAAGGTACTTGTAATGAGCTACTGATCTACTGGAGCTGAACGTGTTGACAATGGCACTGCACTGAAGAGAACAAAATTGGACAAATTTGAAATAGTGCTTAATGGCAATATAATTTTATAGCCTAATGTGCCACGAAGACGATTAAGTGAAAATATGCAACGTTATTCAATCTGACACCATTGCAAAACACTGTTGATAGCAAAGGTAAGGCTAAGCTGCCAGGCATGGGACACCATCATTGTGTAGAATTAATGAACGTGAGACACCTTGAAACTGAACAGGGGAAAAACACCCTGCTCCTCTGTGAAACCCTGCCTAAACACATCACTCATTGAAACATATGTTAGCACGTGAAAAACCAAAGTTTGTATGTGGAATTAGATGTAATAAAGCCTGAGGAGCAAACAGCCCAGTGAAAAACTGAAGACAACAGCAACCACCTAGATATAAGCTTAGTAAACGAACAAACAGATGCTCAAATATAGACAGCAAGTGTAATATAATTTGTATAGCCAGAGAGTCAAATAGCACATCATGCAGCTATCAAATGCATCAGGAATGGTTTGGTATAAGAATGACAACTCACTACCTGTGTACCTGGCAGTATTTAAGCAGAAAGAATACATAGAGCAAATTCAGAGATACTGGAAGAGATCTGGGGTTGCAACCGGACGGTAGCATAAAAACAATGATGGTGAATGAACTAGGTGTAACCCTTGGAACTGGCAACTGAAATATATCAGGAAAAAATTTATTCGCCTACACCACGCGTGCAAAATAACAAGCTCTCCTACATGTGCGTTACATCCTAGCCTCCATAACCATGGGGCAAAAAGTTTAGCCTAAGAGTCTCTCAAATGGAGCCACATAAACTGAAACACAAGCTATGTTATTATTTCACCAAAGTATTGTGAATTGCCACTCTCAGAGTCAGAGTGCACACTGCTTCCCAAATTGTTGCTTCTTCCTTCCAAAATCAGTATACAAAGGTTGATAATTTGTCGTCAAAAAACCATCGAAGAGAATAATGCCTATTGACATTCGTCATGACTCGAAGGCTATAGAACAGAACAGTTTCTACGCGGAAATTGAGCAACTTGATGTCAACAATCGCGTGATCATGAATTGAACTCGGAAAACAGAACAAGTATGATCTTCGACATGACTATATCCTTCCTTTGCAAAAATTAACGTGACTAATAATAACTTATCTCAAATCATGGAGATATTTTACCGCAAAGAAATGAAACGAGCTAACAAATGGTAGTAGAACGAACGTAGGCACTAATGAAATGAACAGCAAAATTCGATCACTTAAGTTTGACAGACTTCGGAATTTATTGTAATTTGATTCTCTAGATTTTAGTTCTTTGCGTTTATAGTTTTATACGATCAATTATCGTACATTTTTAGGTTTAATTTGTAGAATATACTGGGGCCATAGATGACCTGTAAGCTAGCTAATTAGAACATCCCTTATACTTCATGTAAAACCCCTGAAACAGTCGAGGGACACTCCATGAGGGCCCGGTCGATAGAACACGGGAAAACGCAAGGCAAATTTACGGGAAAGTTACGTGTGGGACCACAGAAAATAATGAAAATATGGCCTTACGAACCACCACGCCATGGATTGTAAATCCTTTGACAGGAATCAAGAGGAACCTTCCGTGTACAAAGTTTTGTTGTTGTGGGGGCTAATTGCAGTCAAGTTATTTCTGAATTATGTTACTACGAGCGAGGTACAACAGGCGAAGAAAACATATTAAGAATGGCTGACTGTTAGGATCGAGAGACGCCGGTCAACGTCCCATTTGACAAATCGCTCATATTTTGCCCAAAGATACCCTTAGGTGACCTAATTCTAAAAATCATATTTAAAGGTTCCAGCGAATTTTTATTTTTCAGAAATTAGCGAAAATTTGAAAGCGCGGTCAAAGTGCGGTTTTTCGTGTAATAAAATGACCGAAACAAGGTGCGAGGACGAAGCGCTGCTTAAGTCTTAAAATAAACTCAATTGACTTCAAACTTTACACAAATGTGGAACAACCACTCTAATTTATTCCTCGCTTTAAACTAATCTCAGATATGTTGATATAGTGGTTTTCCGAACCATTTTAAAAACAGCTATGAAGCGTGTGAAAAATAACGGCAAAATATAGGTCATGTTTAACAGCAAAAAATGCATTTGGTACCTCACTTTCCGATTATTTTACTTTATACCCTTAAAATTTCATTATTAAAGATATACCATGCCAAGTTTCATGCTCGAACTCGCAGTATTTCCCTTTGTGAAAAACGAAAATCTATGTCAATGTGTTGGGCGCAAATAACACAATAATTATACACGAACCAGAGACAAATCAATTTCAATGGCGAAAGTAAAAGGCTGTCATTAATTAGAATCCCGTCAATTCACTGCTATCAGTAGAAACTTAATGTCCACCGCATAAAAACTGTTTTTAGACGTTTTCGAACCATTGCGCGTTAACTTTGTTTAATTAGTTGGTTTGTTTAATTAGTTTTAACTAGTTTGTCATCGCGTGTATTTCCTTAATGTAAACAACAAGTGAATGGTTGTCATAACAAACGCAAGAGATTTCCTGGAACCTGAATGTTTTCGATTCAGCAAAACGCTTTAAGTTCGTTAAGACACAATAATGGGTCAACTTGGAATGCTGTTTACCATCAAGGACGTTAAAGGACTGTAAATTAATCGAGTTGAAATATCTTGAAGCAAATCAAAATCGCGCCCTTATTCTAATTTGGTAAACAGCCTATCTCCGTTCAAGTTCACTGAAGTAGTCGAGAGGTTAATCCGGCAATGTATTACCGGTACAACAACAAAATCAAACCGAGATCATCCAAAGTGTAAGTTTAAAAGTGTAGTGGCAAGTTCCAAATAAATTTCGCCTATATAAATTGGAAACGAGATGTGAAACGGTCTGACCCGAAACAAATAAACAAAATATTAATACGACTAATTTAATTTTTAAAATGTTACAGAAAACATACCTAAAAGCCGTCGATTCCCCTCAATACCACTCCGCATTGCCTTAAAGAGCCCAAGCTTTCTGCTGTAAGAATCAGGGGCCTCATGGATCTGCATTTATTATATCGGCAACCATGCTGCATGGCTGATATTCGAGACTCAGTAAAAGTTGTCACACAACCATACGAGCAGCCCAGTCACGCTTTCACTGCTCTTGCGCAAATTTCCAACATTTCGCAATTTACATAAACCGACTACAAGTTTAAAGTAGTGACAGTAGATTGAAATGCGCTTTTTAAAGCTTTCCTATCGAGGAACAATTATTTCTTGTTTCTGAATGGCTCTTAGTTGTAGCTACAGTCGGGGAGGGGGGAAGAGGGTATTCCCGGAAACTTCGGATATCTGTCTGCCGTGGAAGATTAAGTGGTCTCCAGCTCTTAACACCAACACTGAAACACTAGATGATTCTCGAAGTATCACAGGGATCACTAAGCTAAATAATTTTGAGTGTAGCTCCGCTGAGTCAATTACCTGTTGGCGCGCATATTGCATTGACCGTAGACAGGTGGAAAAACAGTTAAACCGGAAAAGCCTATTGCACATTGTAATTTAGCGTTGTCCAACACGCAGTCGGTCTGGTTGTAATGTTAATCGTATTTGAGAGAATCTCAAGTTTTCTTTCGATACATACCGGGGTGACATACTACTAGATGGGCGTGGCCGGGAGCCACGAGTCAAGTCAGTCAATTTGCCATGCTTAACCGAGAAGAGTGACTGCGACCTTAACATCAGTGCCATTATCAACGGGTGTGACCGAGGAAGCGTCTGCTTAGGTTTCCATGGATAGTAACCATGCACGGTAGGGGTGTGTTAGTGTCTTCAAGGCTGCTGCATTCGTGTCTTTTATAGGATGTCTACTTTAGAGAGGCACTTGTCGCTGAAGAAATGTACTCAGCCACCGTGAGTCTCTGAGAACGCCCATATATAAGCACGAGTATGGCTCGGGTTTAAGGGTGAAAAGTGCAGCTCTAAAAACGTAAATAAAATTTGAATCAGTAAACAACTACTGTGTTCCCGTTCACCCCAGCTACACGCATCCTCAAGAACAAATCCCGTTAAACGTTTTGAATAGAGTGACACCTGTCATCAGCGCTTCCTTAAGTTTTGGCTGCTACTATAGCTCTCAATGTATCACATGCTAAAGAACACTCCGGACTCATCACAATGGTAAGATAAATTTCAAATTAAAGATGTTTCACAAGTTGATAATTTACTTTCGAATCATCGTATAGCAACAGGCATCTGTAATATATGCGAAATAAAATGAGATATGAAAAGTTCTCGTTTTTGCATATACTCCCGGCATTACATTATGAAAGACGAGCTGAATCAATAGATATGGTAGGTCCAAGTATGTAACAGATCATGATTTGTTGTAGACCTCGGGTTGGCTTCCTAACAAAACCAAATGTAAAACGTTTATTTTTAAAATGAGTTCTATTGAAATGAAAATAAGCATGTGCGTTTGTCATTATTATAGGGGCTGGCGGGCAAAAACAATAATTATTACTAATAATAATTTAAAAAATATATTGAGCAAACTTCACAGGAATGATTAAACGTGCTTTACAGCATGAAATAAGCAATAAAAACTATTCATTTTGGTTTAAAAAAAAGAACTATAGAAGATGGCACGTTTATTTTTCATTCCAGTTCAGTAAATGTTAACGTTACATTGACAAAACCAATATACCACGAAACCGAGAAATCATTTGTCCCCTAAGAGTTTCATGTTATGGCATTCGAACAGGAGCTAAATTATAAAATTATTTTAAAAATCTTCGCTCGATATCTTTTCAGCAATTTCATCGATTATAGCGATAACAGCGAACGTCAAGAATCATCATTTGAACTCTGCTTGAATTTTTTTCAACTTTGGTATAAGCATTATCATTTCGAGGTTTTCTTCAAATTAATTGAAAGGAAATTGTGGGATCACAATAATGTCTGAAAGGATACCATTCACCTGCTGATAAATATTTTAAAAGAAAGGACTTCGGGCCTGAAAGTGTTTCTTTTTTTTCTTCTCAAGTAACTTTGTATTCTAAAATTTCCAAATATAAAACTGTGATGCCGGCACGGACAGCCTTTATTATAATAAGGACTCTCAGGTGTGTCCCTTTAGTGTAATACAGTCGAACCTCCACTTAAGGCCACCTCTTCACAAGCGAGAAACCATTCATATGAAATGTTTATGCAAATCACATCATGCTCACATGAAACGTTTTAGAATGACGTTATTCAAGGAAAATGGCTAAGTTTCTATTTGCGCGAAACCATAGTGATATGATCGTGTTAGGTAAGATGAATCAGTTTTAAAAACCGTGGATAGTACTAGTTCCCATAAACTGACAGTAAATTCACTAATCCCTGAATATTAACAGGCGTTGAAATACTTTATCTTTTTATATATTGTTAGGTTTTCCTGATTCTAGACAGAATACTTTTTGTGCGGCGCGGGTTTAAAAGTTCAAAATTTTCCAAAGAATATAAGAGCTCATTAGTGATTTTGCCACTCAGAAAAGTTTTTGAAAGACAACTACACCCAGAGAGCTAAAACATTCACCATGTACTTGGTTTCACTAGTTCTTTAACTGTTTGAATTCAGTTCAAAGACCCTGTAATAATCTCCCCTTATTAAATTACTTACATTTTCCGCGCTTAGGCTAGCGCGGACGGAAGTAGCCGGAAATGATATTTCACTTCCTTAGCAAAGCGCGCGAAATAGGCCCTTAAGGTCCAAAATAACTAAGAGAAGGAGATTCTAGTTTTCTTGACTTTAAGAATTCGAAATTGTAGAAAAAACTTTCGTCCCTATCAACAATCACGTCAAAGAAACTGAGAGCGAAAATGTAATTGCTAAATAGCAAATAAGTTATCAAAGTCCCAGGTTTGATTGACGTTAAACTTTGAACATCTGTTCTTGGGCCTTTGATATGGAGTGTCAAGAAGAGCGTAATTTCGTTTACAACTTTGTTAGCTACAAAGGTTGACTAAACATAGCTTTCAAAACTTTGTATTACTATGAGAATATCTCCCTACAGCTACTTTAATATTGTTGTATAAAGTCTAGGTTTTTACCTGTGCTTTTTAAGGAAGTTTTAAAACAAAACAAATGAATTGTAGCATGCGGCGATTTTTACAAGTACAGCCTGGTTTGTACTAAAACATATAGGCACCAGCAGAAGCATAAATGTACATAACGGTAGTGAGAACGCCCACAGCACAAGCGTAAGCACGTAGGCATGCGTACAGTGGAAATTGCCTTATTCAGTTTCGATTCCATACCTCTTCGATATAGTAAAACGTAACAAGATGGCCGACTTTCGCTTATGATGATGCTTACAAAAGTGCGTTTTCGCCTGACATAAGCATAAGCGCAAGCACAATAAGAAAAAAAACGTTTGTTCTGCTTGTGATTGTGCTTATGCTCGTGTTGTGCGCGTCCTCACTACGGTTATGCTTGCGCAGGCATGCTTTTGCTTATGTCGTAGTGAAAACCAGGCTTAAAGTGGGATTGCGAAATAACCGACTAGTCGAGATTTTGACCTTGGTATGTTCAATTTAAAATATTTCAATATTCCAAAGTTTGTCTGCTCCCGTGTACAAACGTAGTTAAGTTTTTTTTGATTTCACAGGCTGGTCTGTATAGCTTTCCGTTCTCTGTGCAGAGGGGTCATCCTGAACATTGATTTCACAGTCGATGTCGATGCACTCGTTCACGGCAGTGACAGCAGTGTGTATTTCAAAGTCCGATCCACTTGTCACTGCTTGCGTTGAAGCTCCCTGTAAATTGCCGTCGCTGACATCTCCTTGCACTTCCTGTGCTGTGGTTATCAACAGAAACAGGCAATGCCAGCTGAAACGGGGATTTTTGCGGAAATCCATCGCCAGGCCAAAAAAGACGACCAAATAACGTACTGCAATAAGGAAAATTCAACTTCAACGCCATTAATTTAAGGCAGGTACTTTGTCATGGTTTTGGAAGCCATCTTCACGGGTAGGAAACACGCGTCAGAAATTGCAGTGCTTGTATGGGAATCCGATGGTAAATAAAAGATTGCCTTGAGCAATGTAGCCGTGCTAGAAAGCGTCCGATCGCGAATTTGGGAGCTTCTAGCAAACTATATCCTTTGATTGCTGCTCATAAGTTGATTAGAATTCAGTTTTCAAGAAAATTATTTACCATTAGATCCCCGTACAAACACTAATTTCTGACGCTGTATCCTACCCGTCAAGATGGCCTTCAAATGCGTCATAAGGTCTTTTACATACGGTTGGGATCCGTAGAAATACTTAAGTACTCCCAATATTACTAGATCTGTTGAGTAATTACAAGCGACTAGCGTAGTGTGCTCTGTATATTTGCAAAGTATTATGCCGCATTGAAAAACTAGATACTTATATAAATTATAAAGTACGTAGCCATACTCTGTCAATATGTCTTGAAAATTTCAAAAAGTGAGCACTTTCTTGTGGCATGTTGTTAGACCGTGCTGAATACAGAACTGAATGGTTGTTAGTATTGAAATATAACTGCTAGTAGATTTATTCGCGTTTAAAAGAGACTGTTACATTCAAGATTTAGGTAGGAAATCTGGTTATCTGGACAAGACAGCGTTTGGAATGACTGCATAATTTTTTTATGCCATACACTGTACTCTGCTTCGTCCAATAATTGCTTACTGTTGAAATTAATCGACTACATTTAAAGCTAATATCAATATAGTTAATTATCTCACCTAACACAATACTTATTACCAATGCATTTGTCACCAACAGCAAAACTCCGAGGCCGACGTTATCACGACTTTCACTTGCTTCGTCTGAAGGCACCCTCAGCAGCACACCTATTCCAAGGTTGAATGACGTCACCAAGAGGGACGTCATTTGCAAATAATCCTCAAATCTGTCAGTTATTGGTCTAAACCTCCCATGGAGCATTGCAAATCCAGCCGATACCATGGCAGCGATACCGACTTGCGTGCGGCTTTCAGATCCTACAAAGATAACACCAGCCGACAGGATCACTTTTCGTGCCATTTCCACACTTTCCCAATACCAGCAACTTGGTGAGTAATTTTCATGCAAAAACAAAATGGCAAACGCCACTGCTTCCATGTTGCCTCTTTCATCGGCTAGGGAGAATCTGTTGGATCTCTGAGACTGAAGGTGGGTTTTCCAAACGATGTACGCCAGAAAAATAGGAAAGCCAATTACGTATGTTAAAGAGGCATACGCTGCCCAAGTGTATTTCCTATGCGTATCTGTGTCGCACAGAATTGAATAGTCAGCTCTTAGGAACGATGGACAGTTAGAAGCTCCCTCAAATGGACACAACTTGTGACAAGAGAGGGGGAGAATCTGAAAAATGTTGACACAAGTAGACGGATACGCAACAAATAACAGAAATACTATAATTTTGAGGCAAGACTTTTTGATGTCAATGAGATGACTTTCGTCGTGTTGTTTTTGTTTTACCTTCATCCACGTTACCCTCGCAAGGTACCAAAACAGGGGAACAGTGACACTCAGCACATTTCCAGCCAATGTGAAAACGAAATGTCTATAAGCATTCATTTCGAAGCTTTTTTCGACACAACTTGGGGAAACAATCTGTAGGACGTTAAGCTGGACAAACTTGATGTAACCTTCAAGGACAGAAACTTCGGAAGGCCACTTGACATACGAAAACGCTTGAAGTAAGCCAGCCAAAACCTGATAAAACCCGATAACAATCTTTACGTGAGCAAGAAAGATGTCAGCTACGGTTCTCTTCCCTGGCTTTGAAGACTTCTCGCTCTTGGCGATAACTAAGATGATCACAAGTACTATGAAGCCCAATACTCCAAACTGTATGGCAATGAGCTTCTTTGAAGGACACCTGTGACACACGATCATCCGTTTATAGAATCCTGATTGGCAGTTGGCACACAGAGGTCCAGCATAGCCCTCTGCACATTCGGAATCAATTCCTCCAAGACAGGAGTCTTGACGAATACATTTGTAGGCTTTTGGAACTCTACCAACGTATTTCACTGATTCGTTGTCGTAGCTGTCGCTTTCTATCGCCAAATTAGTGATAAGGAGTTTGTAAAAGTACTTATCGGAGTTACTTCCATTTCTCGCCCGTGACCAGTAAAACCCGGGAGACAAATTTTGTGTGTCGTTGGAACATTCGACACCCTGACCAGGGCAGACCGTACATGAACCAAAGCGATCCAAGCGAAAGTAGTTCTCTAAGTACCTGCATGCCCTGAATCCAGCCAGAGCTGTTGTGTTAGTGCCTGAAATGAGGAAACAAGAAGAGCATGGCGGGAAAATGAAGAGAAAAACTGATAAAAACCAGCACAATGATACACCGAAATGCGTTTCCATATTATATAACTTTGACTAACTGAAACAGTTTTCTTCTATCGGCATTCTTAGGCTGATAACTGAAATTTCCTCAAATACGGTTACTTCTAATTGCAGTGCATATGTGCACGCAAGTCATGTTGTTTGTGACACGGCAAGGGTTTACGTTCAGGGATGTAAAAACGCTGATTTAGGCGCAAAGAGAATTTTGACTTCGTTGCCAACGTTTTCCAAACAAACCAACGACCAAAGTCATGAAATGTAGCGTTCTGTTATTATAAGAACTGTTGATATCAAACTCATTTCGAAATAATAACCTTCTGGACACGCTTTGCAATCCCAAGATGCTTTTCCAGGTGCGTATTTTGGATGTATAAACGTTCCATTGGGGCAATGCTGACATCCATGTCCCTCAGCAGTGACACCAATTGCTGCGACTGAGTCTTGAAAAAAGCCCCCTGGAATTGTCAATGATAAGGTTTAACAGTAAGATGCATATGAATACCTTTAACAGAAGGAAATACATGATATTTTTTGGAACCCTCCCCTTTTTTGTTATGCTATTGCGACTCAGAAAGTAAAATGCAATCGTGGCTATTTTCGATTTGGCCATTTCTTCACATAAAAAAGGGGCGTGATTACATGTTACAAGACAGGAACACTTATACCCCATTCACACCAACCAAACAAGTTTAACTAAATTACATTTAGGTCTTTCCCATTTGTCGATTACGCTTTGCAGTCATTTTGTGAAGACAAATTTCAAACACCTTGCTAACATATAATAGTTTTAATCAATAAGGTTTTACCTTGTTAAGTTGTGGGGTCTGCACGATATGAGCAAATAAATTTTATCCTTGTTTAGTTAAACCACTTTAAAACACGTTTAACATGTTTGTGTGAACGGGGTATCAGTACTATGATGTAGCACAACTAATATTGGATCCCAGTTGTATTACCTGCTGGACACGGTAAACATCCTAAGGATACACCATCTCCCCTTGAATATGTTCCCCTTGGACAGATTTGGCACGTAGACGTGTCCTTACTACAACGGAATCCGTTTCTTTGAAGTACGTTTAAATGTACACTGTCTTTAACTGGAACAGACGGAAGGGTCTCGGAAAACCTATGAACAGCAGTCAGATATGTTAACTCCTATCTAAAGATATTAAAGGCTGACAAACACAAATACTCTCTTTGGTCTTGCAAATGAGACAGGGACAGCAGTATAACAGATTACAATGATATCTGTAAATTGATTTACTGTACATGGGTTATTCCATAAAAGGTAGATTTGATCAGATTGGTGATAAACTTCCAATAAATAATAGAAGTAGGCTTCAAAGGGAAGGGTTATGTTGTACAATGTCAAAAAATGGCTTAGATTAATACCGGAAACGTTAGTATGATAAAAAAAGGAAGCCAAACTATAGACATAACATCAGAGCACACGACGCCCATGCAATCGCTCTGGGTAAAAACAGTCAATTTCATTGCAATCTGTTGTCAGAACTCTGATGAAAATAATTATATCCTTTGCATGTTCATTCTGTTAGTTGCAGAGGCGCTGTTGCGCTGATAAGAATTTTGGCCCCAGGGTAAAGTTGCCCGGCACAAGTTCCTACTTCACATTTTCTTTACTAGTACTACAGCAGTCTGACTTTACGAGTCATTTCTCTTCCTTGGTGGCTGGGCGAATCCCTGCTAGAGACTCTCTCTAGGAGGGTGAAATGACTTACCCTGAAATTTCATACTTTTTGCTGTGTAACTCTGCCATAGATTTATGCTATTACATTGCCGTCTACATGTAGTTCCAAAGCAAGAGGCGTACATGCGTTTTCCCCACTGTTAATGAAACTTTTATTATGAAAACTTCATGAGATACGGAGTTAGAAATGCCACGCTGAATTATCTTAGGGAAGGGACAACTCAAATAACAGTAAAGACATTTTTCGATCACTTAAGGCAATTATAAAGGAAAGCGCAAAAGCGTCATAAAAAGCATCTACTCACATATAAACCGTCACATTATTGGGTTTTCCATTTCCATCACCTACGACAGTTATTGACGATAGTGCGGGATTTTTGTACAAAATCCTGCCATAAGATACAAATTGAATGGGTTAATTATAACTTAAAGGTTCCAAAATCACAAACTGTACTGATTGAACACTTTCTTCGCATATTTCAATCAGTTCAAACTAAAAGGCATCGATAAAAGCCATGAGGGGTTCAAATGGACAAACGGACAGACTGAGAAATGACGGATTCCACATGAACACAATGAAAATTCAGCCAAAAGAAACATTACTAACAATTGCTCTAAGTTCCGGTGTGGAAACGAGCCCGGCTCAATCACAGATATGTTGTTGTCAAACAGATACCTGAGCAAAGGAAAAATACAAGCAAGTTACCATACTATGATGACTCAGCTTAATTTATTAAATTGATGAGTTATGGCAAGAAATGGTTATGGGGAATTCATGATCAAGTTCATCGGATTATACTACTGAAGATGTAAAGAGACAAAAAGTGATAAACCCATTTGGTTAGTTAAATTCAGTGCAGTCTCGATCATATTTTTGCAATTGGTTCTTTCATTCTCCTCGCTGTCTCCAATTTGTGTCAGACAGTATTCGCCAACTTTTCATGAGATGAGTCGGTAGAAATCGAGGAGTACATGTAAACTAGATAGATGTAGATAGCCGGATAGATGGACAATTTATTGAAGTAATTGTTTGCAAAAATCTTTAAAAAGCATAAAGTAAAGGTAATGAATACCAACCGAACTGCTTAGCTTATAGAATATATTAATTTTAATATTTTTTTCATATATTTATAATGTAGTGGTCTGTCTAAGTATGGGGTCTATGACTCTTTTGCGGACCATCCTTATGGCATTTCTGTTTTTGGATAATTTGTATATTAGATGCGAGTCATGAAATTGTAATAAATAAATAGAAATAAACAAATAAATTCCGAATCTTGGAATAAAATCAAAGAATAAATACTGTTGCAGATCTAAAATGGTATTAAGAAGGTCGATGTCATTCTGGTATTAAAATGGTTAACTCACGCTTATAAAATCAATTTTGTGATTTTCTTTCATTTTTCCAATGGATGTGCTTCCTCGGGATGAGAGTCTTCAGCCTTTGCATTGCGGTTATTGAATTTCTTCACTTTTCGATCGACAAACTTTTTAGAACAAATATAAATGATGCAATGTAACCAAAAGTTATTGCGTTCGACGAAGTGGAACGCAAACCTAATTTTGACCTGTGGCTTTTCAGAGTTGGTTTCTCTGTGCACGGTTCTAGGCCGAAAAATACCACATTCCTGTAAGGACACCAAAATGGCCACCCCGCTTGATTTTTGCAGGGGCATGTCACGGCCAGCAAACTGGTACCGTTTAATGCTAAGACATGTGATAAGACATGTGGCGAACATGTGAGTATGTGAGCAGGCCACGTGAGCTCGTCTTTCCGATGGATCTTTTTTTTGACTTCTTTCCATTCAGTCGCCGTACGCCTCGCTATTATGTGCTCTCAGCGTTAGATTTTGGCGAATTTAAACGCTTCGACGGCAGCATTTATCGAAATCTGAGGGAATTGTCCTTGTTTATTAACACGACCTGGCTTTGGGATGATAAACCGTGGAAAACAGCTACATTTTGATTGCATTTGTTGATTAGTTGCAGTCGCGACAGATAGCTCAGTCTTTATCCGGTCGAAATTTTATTGTTTGGAATCGGTGGAAAAGTACTCTGAAGGCAAGATCCATAAGACTACTTTATTCATCAGGGGAAATACTCGAATTAGTCGCGAAACGAGCACGCGACTGCAAATGCTAGCTTAGAATAATGTACGTAATTTAAATATACTATGAAACTTGAGAGACTACAGAAACTGGCAGCGTCACGCAACGTATCAACAAATCGTGACCTCTTCACTAGCATGGACTTTGACACTATGCATATCTGACTGTAAAACCTCGGTTGCTGCTGAAAAATGTTGATTTTAGTAATAGACAAAGGTTGAAAGTCAGCTAGTGAAATCATTTATTTACGATATATAATTATATATTAAAGTGAGAGCGTCGAACGCACTCTCATAATCTCTGATTACTACTAGTTTATTTTTAAATAAATTCTTAAAAGAATTGCAGTGGGGGTGTGGTTTTGACAAAAAGTACACTGACAGGGCCTTATCGCCTCGGCAAGATCATGAACATGTCCACAATTTAGAGCAGAAAAAAGTACCAACCATACTTACAGCCTTTTCAGCATCCACAGAGATGCGAAGTCTTCTCTCTTTACTCTGTCTAGGCGATTGTATTGCAAAAATCTTTAAAAAGCATAAAGTAAAGGTTTAGTCTAAAAACTGGCTACAGCTGGTATAGACATCAAAGCACAGATAAGCTGCATATGTAAAAAGTTTGAATTATTGTAGGGCTCCTCGACTTAACAGGCGATCTTTCTGCACGGGGGATCGATCACCTTTTTTGCGATAAGTGTATGTAATCGCATGGGCCCGAGGGCAATTAAGGATTAATTTCACGCATATTTTCAAAGTTTCCACACAATTGCCCGGGTCACGAAGGGACAAGGGCAATTCGGAAAACGTTCAAAATACAAGTGAATTGAAATTAATCCTTAATTGCCCGAGGGCACTTGCGATTACTTGTTTATCACATAAAGGGCAAAATTCTGTACAAAGGAAAACTTTCAAGGTCTTGCCGTCGCGTACAGGTTTGCCGGTTGTCATTAAAGAACAGGCTAGCAGTAGAACGGGGAAAGCCTACTATGATAGCAAGCAAAACACAGCAAGTTCAATTCACTCAAAGCAATTTCTTTACAAATAAAACTTTAATTAACCAATCCAGTTTTATTCACCTGTTTTGCGAAGCCTGCAACGGCGTGCAACTAATTCATCGATCGACGGAAGATGTAAACAAGTGTCCAGATGAGCTCTAATAACTTCTTGAATCCAAAACTCTCCTTTCCACCGCGAAAACTTAACATACCAACAAAATTTACGCTGCTTTTTTACGCCGATATGATGACCTGTGACACTAATAGGGCGACCCGAAGCAAAACGAAGAAATTAACTTTCAGTTTGGCAGCCATGAAGCTCTGTAACTGTATGCTTCGTGCGACACTAGGCGTCCCGACCTTTTTCAAGCTTCGAATCAATACATTTTTGGATGGAATAATCCATTTGCTTTTCCAGCAAAAGACTGCGCTTTGCTTCATGTCGATTTTCTTTCACGTTAAGATGAAATAACCGCGTTTAGATCAAACTCAGAAGCGATGCGTTTCTGAAATTCCTTTTCAAAATCCGTTTGAAGCGGGAAGTCAACTTAATGCAGGCGTTCCCAGCCAATCAGCAACACGTAATCATGCCCTCTTGATTACCAAAAGTGCCCTCGTAATTTAGAAAAATGCCCTTTGTCTCAGCCAGTCAGCATTCAGTAATTTTGCCCCGGATGTGATAAATGCAGAAATTCTCGCACGCTCATTGGCTAATTTTCATTGTCAATAAGCGGAGAGACACATGAATTTATAATTTATGAAATGGGTCAACAAGCGAGAGCGGACAATTTGACAATTTGCTATTGTAAAAAAAAAAACAACAAATTGGCGTAAGTTTTTCATGCGTCTGTCCTGTTATTGACAATGAATTTCGTCATAACATTGTCACAGTAGTCTGCGGATCCACACAACTATCGTCTGGTGGATCCACAGCTACTTTGACAACGTTATGACGAAATTCATGATCAATAACAGGACAGACGCATGCAAAACTGACGTCAATTTGTTAAATGTTCAGTTATCAAACGAGGGTGAAGGGTAAGAGATTTAATGTTCCATATAGACCTTTTTCTCAAGGTAATTTCTCTCCAGTTATTTTTAGACATGGCACCCAGTTCTGTGGAGTCCGCGTAGCAGTAATCCGGAGGTGGCGGGTTCAACTCCACTTCTTACCACTTAGCTGGAGTTGCTTCTCGGTAGACCCTTGTTCAACTCCAGCTCGGTCATGCTTGTAAATAGCCAGCTGGTTTGCCTCCGATCCAGTTCCGATACTTTTCGCCTATTATATTTAATTCATATATTTGTTTATTTCAGTTTAACTAGCATGGCTGTGAACTAGCTAGGTGTTACTAGGCGCTAATAAACAACGACACGTTTTTAAACTTTCGGGGAGAATGTTGCGTGTTTCGTGGTTGTTTTCGAAGAGAATGAAAATATTTGGGTTTTCTTGGGCTTTTTTTAACCCTCCCTCCAAAACCTGGAGTGATCTAAAAATAACTTGAGACGTATTACTGTAGAAATAAGGCTTTAAGAGCAGTTTGCTGAAAGGATCAACTAAGGTCATGCAAGATAGAAAAAAACCGATTTTCCCAAACTTTGCCAAAATAAAGGCCTCAGTGAACTAGTTCTAAAAATATAAGTTTCAGGTCGTTTAGATTTTTATTTATTTTTTTGCAAATTGTTTTGTATTTTGCGCTCGCGGTGGCCTCAATTGACGCCGAAATCGGGCATTTTGGGGAAGCTCCCGTTCAAAAAGTGAAAGCTTTCTAAAAAAGATTAACCCAGGAAGTCAAAAGACCTTATTTCTTCAGCTTATTCGCAATTTTTTAAATTTTTGTTCCGCAACAGAGCTCACCAAATCTGAATTTAGACGAAATTCAAGGCTCAAAAAAGCACTCTTGTACACGGCTTCACCCAACGAGACTATACTCTGGGAAAGAACAATCATTTCAAATACACTTCGAGCGAAAAAAAAATTGGGGTAAATCAATCGGCCAGTTCTGAGAATATTTTCAAAACAGGTCACTTGAGCGATATGAGCGACCATTTGACCTTTCATGTCATTCCGAAATCAACATACGGCAGCTCTTAATTTGACTAGCAAAATTTGACATTCGTCGGAATACACGTTTCTTTGCTTTTGTTTGTTTTCCTGACATATTTTCAAGGAGAAGAAGTTAGGATTTTGAATTTGGAGGCTTCTACCCGCTATAAAATAAGAACAGCTGGCGTATTTTTGAAATTTGACCCACTTTCGCATTTAGACGGTTACGTTATAAAGCTCAAGTTGATCGCCGAATTGCACATTTAAAATTCGCTTATAGAAAACGGCGGTATTAACAAGGAAGCAACAATCAACTGCACTTAATGTTTAGGAATTATTCCTTACCTTAGTAGGGATTTCCCAACGGGAAACCACAGCAGTTTTAGCAAATCACAGAGCGAAAGCACCGAGCCATGTTGCACGTGACAGTACCGTAACTTTGAGTTGGCTGGGAGGGTGGGGGGGGAGCGGGGGAGCGAGGTGGTTTCTCGTACTTTAACTGCACGTTTTGACGGGCGAGTACATTTTTGCGATATGTCTTTAACAGGCATTTTAAAAACGGTTTGTATTTGTCAAGATCTGTTATATCCTGGATTGGATCAAAGAAGTAGATAGCTGATGTCACTACAGAAGCGGAACGTTCATGGCACAAAATTTTCACTACGTTGGTTGGAGTCAATGATTAATGTCACTCGAGTAAAAGAGCGTGAAAGAAAACGACGAATCCACTCTGAGCAAAAATTTATTGGTTTCTTTGATACAGATGATGATATGGCAACTGTGCGCGTGACCGCTCCCAAAATGTTGGCTGATTTGGGTGACACCGTCATTCTTGAGCAACTGAAAGGCCAATAGTAAGTCAAAGGAAATCTGTGGGAAAATTCAGTTTATGGTAACGACGCGGTGATGCGATGGAAAACATCAAATTTGCCCCCGCCCCACCCCTCAGGGATGTACTCCTCTAATAGACTACACGGGGAGGCTCTACCCGAAAAAGGTATAGCAAGTTTCTGAAAAGGGGATGCGTTGTGCCGACTTTAAGTATGTGAAAGGGGCAGCACTTATCATAGATGGTATATGAAAAAGTTATCTTGTCAGTCAAAACAAGTGTACGAAAGGGTAAGCGTTTAAACGTCGGGCAGGAGCCTCCCCATATGAAATTACCCTCGGATTACTCCTGATCTCTCTTGGGCAGGTGAAGAGTGACTGGTTGGGCGTCAAAAACGCCCAAAAAGTCAGCATGGTTCAATGGAGCTGAAAATAAGTAGCTGGAGGACAGTTTCAGCATTGAACACCAAACCGTTTGCTAGCAAGACCCTGAGAGCGTGGCGAAAGATATGCGTTTTGCAAAGAAAGCAGATATATATAGGTGGAAGATGTTCTCTAGCGACGCGTGCTTTCTCCTTTGCACGACAGATACCGTCATTCATTTTAAGAATGGCATCTAAGATGCATTATGAGTGATTAACTGTTAGAGTTGCGCAGCGTTAGCGAAAGTTCCGTGATACCCGCCAGGTTGTACTTCAAGAAACACAGTTGTAAAACTCTCCGGCCGTGTCATCTTGAACCTGTCCAACATACATATATAAGGAAGGAACTCCGGCGTGAAAACTAATTTGGCATACCCATGCTTAAGACTGCAAGTATTTTATTAGTGTGTAAAACATAGTTTCCAACCAAGGCGCAAAGTGGACAGCATTTATACATTAGGAAATGAAGACCCGGGTATGTTCTGAGTCTACTGTGTGGTAATTATCCTCATGTTATAAGTTGGCAACTATTCAGTACCAGACAACAGCAATGTCTTAGCAAACTTCACGTGGAATTCCATAAAATTCACGGGTCACATATACTTCCAGCTGCTTTATCATAAACTATATAATTGTTTTCCCTCATTACGTCTCACCCATAAGCACTTTTCAACACTCCACTAGGGTTAATTCCCTACTAAATCCACCCGGTACTGACCTCAGATGAATGTCGACCGTTACGTATTATAAGTACGCAGATGTCCTCATATGAGGCTCCTTGTTCCCCTCAACAGTTGTTTGTATTCCATTGTTCTCGCAATTATCCGTACTCGCTCCCTGTTTTACTCACATTTTCTTACCCTTTCCCATGTTCCCCCTTTTTTTGCCTTTGTTCCCCCATTCCCCAATTGAAATCGATCATGCTCCACTGTTCCAATTAAACATTTTCATGGGAGACCCTTTCGTATGGCTTGAGCTCACTTGACAATACGAGTCTTAACTGGCGGTTAAGCTGGTTTGTCCACGCTAGAATCCCATGTCCTCTCTGCTATTTGCTCATATTCGCATGAGCCCATGCCGTGCAAGCTCGGCTTGTTCCAGAAACTACTAGCAAAATGACCCGGTGACCATTCAAGATGAATCACAACATCATCTACGCTAAAGACAAACTCAAAAAAAAGCCAACATAATATCTGATGACTAATTTATGCCATCTATGTAAAAGAGAACAGCATGCAATCCAGCATATGATTTTAAAGTGCTCCCAAGTAGCTTTTTTTACATTGATCCTTTGACTGAAAGTCGCAAGTCACCAGTGAAAACATTTATTTACCAGACTCAACTCTTTTATACGGACCTACAAACTCACTCAAACACCATCAACCTCTAATGGTGGCCAAATACTTCATTTACAAATGTAACTTGAGTGAACAACCTTTACTCTTCTCCCTGTTTAAGATACAACTTCGAGGAAACATAATGACTGAAAGATACGTCGAAATAAAAAAACATAACTATCAAATGGAAATGCCTTATATTAAAACATTTTGTCCCAGAAATTTTGCCACCGCCAACGTCTCCATCTGCAATAGGACAAATTAATTAACCTACTGTGTGTCAATTTTCCCATGTTTTTAAAATTTCTATATCAGCAGCGCCTAGCATTTATTTGTTTATCTCTTGTAGTCTTGAAAGTGCAGTAATTGTCTTTTTATGTGGTATCTACTTTACTCTCTGTTACATTTTACTGAACGACTTTCCATGAAAAATAAAAAATAAAAATAAAATAAATATTAATAATAAAAATGACCAGGTGTTCAGTTGATCGGACAACGCGTGTGCAAATTTGTGAAGCAGACCTTCCGCTAGCCTGCAAACAGGCTCCCGGTGAGCCCGAACGAAGCGAGGGTCCCGCCGCGATCGCTTACCTCATTCCTCTGTTTCGCGCTCGCCGAATTTTTTTTTTCGTCCTCGCCAGAAGCCTGTTCGCAGGCTAGCGTTCCGCTTCTGTAGTGAGGTACTTCATTGATCCAGTCAAGGATGCACCAAATCTTTACATACGCAAACAGTTTCAATGTGACTCGCCCGTAAAATCTCACCACGACGAGCGTCCATTGCTGCCCTCCCCCTACCCTCCACCCCCACTATCTCCTGACCAACGCTAAATTACGGTACTGTCACGTGCAACATGGCTCGGTGCTTTCGCTCTGTGATTTGCTAAAACTGCTGTGGTTTCCCGTTGGGAAATCCCTACTAAGGTAAGAAATAATTCCTAAACATTAAGTGCAGTTGATTGTTGCTTCCTTGTTAATACCGCCGTTTTCTAAAAGCGAATTTTAACTTGTAATTCGGCGATCAACTTGAGCTTTATAAAGTAACCGTCTAAATGCGAAAGTGGGTCAAATTTCAAAAATACGCCAGCTGTTCTTATTTTATAGCGGGTAGAAGCCTCCAAATTCAAAATTCTAACTTCTTCTACTTGAGAATATGTCATAAAAGCAAACAAAAGCAAAGAAACGTGTATTCCAACGAAGGAAAGTCGAATTAAGAGCTGCCCTATGTTGATTTCCGAATGACATGAAAGGTCAAAGGGTCGCTCATATTGCTCAAGTGACCTGTTTTGAAAATATTCTCAGAATTCGCCGATTGATTTACTCCAATTATTTTTTCGCCCGACGTGTAGTTGAAATGACTGTTCTTTCCCAGAGTATAGTCTCGTTGGGTGAAGCCGTGTAACAGAGTGCTTTTTTGAGCCTTGAATTTCGTCTAAATTCAGATTTGGTGAGCTCTGTCGTGAGCAAAAATTTAAAAAATTCGTCAAAAATCCAAGTTAAACTTTCATTTAAGGTGGCTCTAAAGAGTTTCAAGCACTTATATTTGGATGGGTCGTTATAACTACTCTTTATCACTTGATGCTACAATCATGGTATCAAAAAACTGCTCAATCATTGGTGAACACGTTCCTATCATTTTCGTGGCACAATAGGTTACCATAGCAACAGTATGACCTCCTAAAAACATATTTATATTATCGACATTTGATAAGCATGATAAGACGCAACTTTTGGCAAAGTTTAAAAAAATTCTGTACATGGGGTTCAGAGCCACCTTAAATTTTCGAAAAATTAAGGTAGCTCTGAACCCCATGTACAGAATTTTTTTAAACTTTGCCAAAAGTTGCGTCTTATCATGCTTATCAAAAGTTGATAATATAAAAAATTTCACCGTGCCGTTTTTGAATTATAAGCCCCTAAAGCAGTAATTAGAGGTGTTTTTAGGAGGTCATACTGTTGCTATGGTAACCTATTGTGCCAAGAAAATGATAAGAGCGTGTTCACCAATGATTGAGCAGTTTTTAGGTACCATGATTGTAGCATCAAGTGATAAAGAGTAGTTATAACGACTCATCCAAATCTAAGTGTTGGAAACCGTTTAGAGCCACCTTAAATTTACACCGCGAATAAGCAGAAGAAATAAGGTCTTTTGACTTCCTGGGTTAATCTTTTTTAGAAAGCTTTCACTTTTTGAACGTGAGCTTCCCAAAAATGCCCGATTTCGGCGTCAATTGTGGCCGCCGCGAGCGCAAAATACAAAAAAAAAATTGCAAAAAAACTAAATAAAAATCTAAACGACCTGAAACTTATATCTTTAGAACTAGATCACTGAGGCCTTTATTTTGGCAAAGTTTGGGAAAATCGGTTTTTTTCTATCTTGCATGACCTTAGTTGATCCTTACAGCAAACTGCTCTTAATGAGGATATCGTTTTGGTTAATTAAATCCAAAGAATATTATAGAAATCAGGATGAATATGTGATGAGGTAGAGAACCACTTACATAGTTTCTATGATTCGTAATCCTTTCAATGCTCCTGGCTCTATCTCCGAAATGTTGTTGTTGTTAAGTGTTCTAATAAACAGACAGATAAATAGAGGGAGACAAAATTAATATAAGAGACAAGTGACACCACTTATCTCCACAGTTAAGTTGTAAACTATTTTCATAGTTCGCTTTACGACTTACAAAAGTTTACATCGACTGTTGCGATCAAAGACACCTGTTGCAATTTTTGACAATTTGTTACCATGAAGGAATCTGAAATTAAAACAGAAACAATACCTTGAGCTTCTAAATGTGAAGATATGTTAATGGTCATATGTAACATGTATGAACTCAACTGATTCACTGGTGAGCATGAAGTCACAGGATGCTGGTTTGAAGTGAAGAGTAAACGTTTAGGTTACCAACTGAGTAGGTTACTCAGAAGGGGCAGAGCGACCATATACGCCAGTTCGCCTATGCGTACCTCCGAAAATCCAGAAAAATATATTTCTTTATACATTTATTATCGAAAATTGTCTTTAATAAGTTAAATCAGCTGGTTTGAGTCTCTAGCGTCTCCTGTTAAACCTATTATCAGTTATCCCAAAGGTTATCAAATAAACAAGTTAGGTCTGGATAGTAGCAGACATGTTGAGATTTTAAGAAACAACACAACGTTTTTTAAAACATGTTTCAACAGAATATTCTGTCATCTTCAGTTTAAATTACAAAGTACAGAGTTGAACATTTAGTGTGCGCAGAATGCTAATTGACTGTAAGCACAAAAGGAAAGATAGCAATGTAAAATATTACAAAGAAAGTTTTAAATCAACATGATAAAGTCGATGATTTAGTGTAGGTTTTTCCCATTAAATATGAATAGCTTCTTTTATCTTAATCTGGAAGGTGGTGGAAGCGTGATCTAGGATACGGAAACAGCCATTGGAGCATGAAGTGCGGCATTGCTGAGAATTTTGTAAGTGTTTGAAAATTTGAGAGGTCCTATCACTGAACATGTGCTCACGTAAGCACGTGGAAAAATGCCGGGTGGTTTCGCCGAGATAACAGGCATTACAGCCCGCGCACAAAAGCTTGTATACCACACCCGCACGGAGTCCACGAGGGATAGGATATTTCACACCAAACATGTTGCCGATTTTAAAGGATGAGAAAACTAACTTAATATCAATGCTGTTACAATAACGTTTAGCAAAGTGGCGAATCTTTTTACAATGGTCCTTTCTCTATTATCGCGCAAAAAAAAAAAAGACTCGCCACTTTGCTAAACGTTATTGTAACAGCATTGATATTAAGTTAGTTTTTTCTTCTTTAAAATCGGCAACATGTTTGGTGTGAAATATCCTATCCCTCGTGGACTCCGTGCGGATGTGGTATACAAGCTTTTGTGTGCGGGCTGTAATGCCTGTTATCTCGGCGAAACCACCCGGCATTTTCCACGCGCGCACGTGAGAACATGTTCAGTGTTAGGACCTCTCAAATTTTCAAACACTTACAAAATTCTCAGCAGTGCCGCATTTCATGCTTTAATGGCTGTTTCCGTATCCTAGATCACGCTTCCACCACCTTCCAGATTAAGATAAAAGAAGCTATTCATATTTAATGGGAAAAACCTACACTAAATCATCGACTTTATCATGTTGATTTAAAACTTTCTTTGTAATATTTTACATTGCTATCTTTCCTTTTGTGCTTATAGTCATTTAGCATTCTGCGCACACTATATGTTCAACTCTGTAATTGTAATTTAAACTAAAGATGACAGAATATTCTGTTGAAACATGTTTTAAAAAACGTTGTGCTGTTTCTCAAAATAAACGAGTTACTATTATACTCCCTGTTCTGATTTATGAAACTGTTTCCTGAAAAACCAGGGAAATGGCATTTCCGAGCCTCTAAAATTAAAAATTTTCCGGAACATGCCCTCAAACCCCCAAGTGACTCGCCCTTCGGCGGTTGATTAGCTTTCTCTTTGCTGCGTACTCCTTGCAAAATTCATCCTTCTGCTTTTAGCACCGTACTTTCGTTACAAGTATCACTTGACTGATCACTTACAGACGCCCTAGGAAGTCGTTTCTCTCAAAGGAGTTTTTCTCTATGAGGTAAATCTCATTCATTTCCAAGTACCTGCCAAGAAGTCAGTTAATCTGCATAAGATGGATTAAGAACTATTGTGCCAAACAGTTTAGAAGGTCATTCAATTAGCGAAATTAGTTTTGATATTGTTTCTATCAAACTTTCTATACTTACTTTTGGATGCCATTTTCTTCAGCTGTCTTCGTTTCACATTGTTAAACTTAAACGCTTCTAAGCTTGGTTCCCTTTTTGGGGGTTTCTTGGGGTATCAAGCACTGGGGAAACGTAGTACAGTAGAACTTCTCAACAACGGCCACATTGGAGACAAATGAAAGTGGCCGTTGTGGGGAGGAAGGGGTGCAATATGACACCTGTCTTTTTTTTTTTTTTTTTTCTATTTTCTCTGAGTGGAGCATTTCTTATATTTCATATTGTTGCATATAAATACGAAGCACGATCAAAGTATATCAATAAAACAGAAACCAAACTGAAACAGAGACCAACGATCCGCAGTAAAGATCAAGTTTCGTGACCTTTTACAATAGAAAATGGAGTTTTGTATGCACCGATCGTCCGTTGTTCATTAACTGGCTGGAATAGTGAGATTATTTTGAGAGATGGCCGTTTCCTTTGTGGAGAGGTGAGCGTTGCTATAAGAGTGAATGCATGTACCATCAGCGGAATAAAAACGACGGAAAGTGGCTTTTGTAGAAGGGAGACCCTTATAATTAGTGGAGATATCACCTTACTACGCAGTCTGCTCTAAGCAAGCCAAACCCTTGCTCCATTAAACGTATGAAATGAATCGAAACGTTCAGTTCCTCAAATACTCAGATGGATTGTCTCCAAAGAAAAATCTGTCTTGCTGGCTCATACATGGGTAATTTTTCACCAGTGCCTCCACATCCTGTCTAGTCGCCAAGGGACTTGACGACAAAAATTAAATTACAACATACAATGTACTTACAACTGTGTAATGTAGCGAAGATTACTGAAGGAGGTGTTGCTGATTGTGCTTATAGAGTTTCTGGCCAAGTTTCTAACAAAAATGGAGATATCTCATGTATATGCAAGACCTGATTTTTTCAAAAAAACAAATTGAATCGCCAGAAAAGATTAAACTCTCAATTGTCTTTGCCTCATGTTTCTAAAATACCATAAAAGCATTACTACATTAGCAAAAAGGCCGCTAACTTTCAACGCCAGCACCAAGATCATTCATAAATTGGGATCATATTGACAATTTAACGTCCGGCAAAACTGACTTTCATTGCAGAATTAAGAAGACCCTGTTCATTGAAGAGCTAAAGCCCTCACTAAATGTCAACGTTAGTAGTGAGAAGTTGTTGCTTTACTAGCTGTTAATTCTCATGTCCTCCACACAGGTTAAAATAATGCTGTTACTGAGATCATTTTTCTCAGTCTAGGTTGCAGACCCCTAATATTTACGATATAAATAGTTTTGAAATATTTTGTAACGGTCACTTTTGAAAATGTGTGTAGACTAGCATACGAAACGTCAAGTTCAGTATTAAAATACGTTGGAATCCATGACAATGTTTATCAACACTGTTCGTGTTAACTCATTTTGTCGTCATTGCCAATGTCATCGGCTTTGTCTCATTGTAGTTTTTACAAATTACAGTGGAACCTCGATTTAACGAAGTCGCTGGGGACCGGCCAAATTTGTTCGTTAAATCGAGGGTTCGTTATATCGAAAACTCGATATAACGAATTTGAGGGGAAACGACCAAAATGTTCGTTATATCGAGGTCATAGTTAATAATCGATTTGTAACACAGGTGACTTCTGTCACGCAATTCAATGCAATTTTCGTCACCCAGAAGTGCCGCGTTTTGAGATGCAATTCATGAAGCATGGTGGCTTTCAGTATCAATTATTTTCACTCTTGAGCAGACGCGCAGGTTTTCTTTACAAAAGAATGACACTTTCAGAGTAGCGATTTAAAAATGTTACAACATAGAGGTTATACAGAAAATTGTCTATGCAAACAACGAAACGGGCTTTAGTGTTGTTATGTTGCACTACCCAACATTTCCGGAATTCAAAGAAGATAGAGCAGAAGTTAATTGATGTCGAAATACTATAGTGCCAATGTCTATGACATATAATAAGCCGTTGACTGAAAGGTTGCTGTCTCTTTACCATAAGGATTACAAGCATTTGTTGACTGTTGATCTGTTCAGCGTTTATCTTTTGTCGCGTGTTGACACTGTAATTCGTTATATCGAGGTATGTTTTACGTTTGGGCTTCCGGATTATGTTCGTTAAATCGAAGAATTCGTTATATCGAGGTACGTTATATCGAGGTTCTATTCCATACATTTTACTGTAACTTTGGCCGGGACCTAGGATATCGTTCGTTATATCGAGGACTTCGTTAAATAGAGGTTCGTTAAATCGAGGTTCCACTGTACCATTGATAATGCTTTGCGGGGTACAAAATAATAATAAATAATAATAGCTTACAGTGTGCTGAGTGCCTTCAAGAAAGAAAATGAATTTTGCTCGATCTCCTTTATTCCACAAAGTTCCATTTCCCTGTGGTTGATAAAAAGAGAAAAATTAAAGGTGTTAGTCTGGCGTTATATCGAGCATGACATGAAATGAAACCACTTAGTTAGGTACTCACAGGTCATTAAGGCGAGATAAGCCTCTTAAAAGACCAGCGTGGAGGAACTGCAAAGGGTTATTGCTTAGTTTCCTATCACAAACAAGAAAAATACCAATTATTTCTAATCCACGTTTTACACCGACCCTTTAAGTCGGAAAATTTTGGTAAAATTATTTTCGCGTAATTTTAATGAATTAACTACATTGCATGTGATCTGAAATGTGACAACGAATTAACAAGAGAAGCAGCTAAATATTGTATTGTATTGTTTCCTATTTTAGACTTAATTCAGGTGGTACCTCTCCAGTAAAGATTAAGTTAGAATTAAATTTAAAAATCAATTAAAGACTAGTCTATAAATCATGCATCATGCAGGTCGACTGTGTGAAATTCGGTGTGGTATAAGATGAGACAGTAAAATTGTGATAAGCAACCAGCCATACACTCCCTTGGTCTGCACTCAATTGTGGACCATAAACCATTTGGCTGATATGTTTACGATATAATAAACTAGTTTACCAGTGAACAGGAAGAGAAGTTCTGTGTAAACTTGCGCGAGCGTTGCTATTTTCTGTTTCAAAGGGGTTCTTCATACAAATTTTGCGCAAGTAACTGACTTCAATTGCTATTATTTTGTGGAAAATTTTGAACAATTTTTCCCTGTATAAATATTTTTTTTCGAAATTACCTTGCGTCGCGTATTTTATCAGGTGATCATGTCCGTGGTACAAACTGACATCGACAATAGGGTTACAACAGCAAGGGTGCGAAAATGTGCCAGTTATTGTAGAGTTATGCTAGAGTCTTAATGAGAGGGAAGCAAGACATGATCCATTACTCACAAGGTCCGTAACAATTTCAGTGTTGCAAAAACCCCTTCTGGAAGACTCGAAATGTTGTTGTCAGATAAGATCCTTTAAGAGAATTTAATTGTTTTAAAAACACAATGGAGCCCAAATTTCTAACCAATAATCTAACTATAATAGTCTTAGAGCAGCTGTGCAGCTGCAAAAGTGGTGTAAAATGTTAAACACAGTTAAGACCTTCGATACGAGTAATATATTCTCACAATTTGTTGCTGAATTAATAATCACGTCGCATTGCAAATTGAAAGCATCTCTTGAGGTGTTTCCAATCGTGCTGAAAGTTGTGGCAGACGCTGTACTAAGGTGAACTCGAGTTTGTTTCGTGCAGCATCTTACAGAAATCCGCAACGTGGGAGGTATTACATTACCAACTATTCTGTTTCATTTTGCAGTGCAACGTTGAACGACAAAGTAATGAAAATGTTTCTCGATGTACTTAGGCTACATTACATATGAAATTAGAGCTAGGGGAAGGAGACAAAGAAGATAAATACATGTAGTTTCTCAATTAATATAGTTTAATAATACTGCAACCTTTACAGACTTCACAGGCACAGATTTGAAGCACCTTACTACATGAAATTTTCGCGACACGTTAATTTCGCGATTGAAAAAAATCGCGAAATTAAAGTGACGCGAACAGTAAGTGTCGCGAACATAACATGACGCGAAAATTAAGTGACTTACATTATGTTACTGTTGACATATAGTCCTTCCGTTGTGTTTTTGTTAATTTGACGTTATTGTGCCTTTGATAAAGTCGGTTTAGTGAATTCGAGGACATGTTAAAGTAACATTGCCAAGGAAATCAATTGTGTTACCCAAAAACGCGAAGTAAAAGTGATTCAAAATACCCAATTTTCGCAAATCGCGGAAATTAAGCGTCGCGAAATATGCGCACCTCAAAAATCACGAAAAAAAACGTGTCGCGAAAATTTGTTTAGTGTCACATGATTTCAAAATCAATTTACCTTTTACATTTTACTTTTCTTCTAATTCCAATGATAGGGTTTAAGGTAAAGTAGTTATATGTTTGCGATATTTAGCTTTCAAGACATCATCACAACTTACAGTGCTCTAAGGGTTCTCCTGTAGTAGAACGTTCCGTTGGTGATGTTTGTAAGTTTGTTGCCTTTCAAATTTCTGTGATGAACGTGGGATGTAAAATATAACGCATTTGTACATATCATTGTACTAAACGGCAACATAACTCTTCACTTTGTAAGAGCGTGCTTGTGGACATTGCTACGAAGGGAATAATGTAAGAAACGTGCGGATGAAGAACGAGATGAAATAAGAAAAGTGATTTCATCCCCGCCCAATTTTGATGAAACCCCCAAGGGCTAGTTTTCATTAGCACATAAGCATAAGCATTATTGACATACGCAAACGTAGTTAGGTAACTGTTCTACCAAAAGGCATAATGATAAAAATCTTGCTGCCTCTCCGTCTGTTGCTTCTGCTTATGATTATGCTCTGATGAAAACCAGCTTTAAGAAAGGGCTTTTTTGAAAAGAGCTTTATTCGCTAATAAATGTGCTTTACAATGTGCTTTTGTTTAATATTTTCATTGAACATTTTAATTTTCTTTAGTAAGAGTGAGTACAAATAAAGATTGATTATTAAAACTACAGTAGTGCGGGAAATCGTAACCAATTAACAGTCGCATGACACAGTCACAACATCACATCACAGCTATTGCCCCACCCCACTCCCAAACGAGCCGATTTTGTAAATTGGGTACTAAACGAAGCCGTTGAATCTCGAGGTCGAAAAACTGGCTCTAGTTTTCACAGACTTTTAGCCAGAAAGTAAAGAGCTTGATAGCTGTTAACAACAAACATGGCCGTAAAAGAAAAATAAGGCGTGCTGTAGTCTGATGTAGCCTATTATCGACCGCTGTTTCGGGATAAGAGCCCGCACGCGACCGCACTCGGGAGAGCGTTGGAAATCGAGCCTGGGCGTGCTGATCTCTCTCCAAAATTAAACCCCAAGGTTGATGTATCGTTGTCAATATACTTTACTTGACTTAGACAGTCTAACGTTAGCTTACATAGTGTTGATCTTGTACAGTTTATAAAACGCACTAGCCTCGATAACTTGAATGTTGTTATTTTCCAGGTACCTGTCGGAGCAGAAATACAACATTGAAAGGAATTCAATAAACCATGTTTATATGTGTAATAAAGAAGGACAACGTTTTTGTTAATTGTAAGTCACCAGCTCTTGACCTTTCCGTGTGTGTTTTGAATCAAGTTTTGCATTTGTATGCGTTGCCAAGAAAAATGCCATTCTGCAACTACTGTCAGTTCAGTAGCAATAGCAGACTTAAATAACTGCACAACAATAACTGTTGTAAACAATGTAATCGATGTACGACGTGTGAACTGCAAAATATTGCATTGTTAGTAGTTTTTGTGTGTTGATTTAAAAAAAATGGAATAAACTTACATTTTATGAACTTAACTAAATGTAAGCAAAATTCAAACTCTTATGTTGGTATCGATGCATATTCTGAAACTCAGTAAACTGGGGTTGATAAAACTGAAGTTCCCTACAACAGAAAAATCGGACACTACTCACAGTTCATAGAGATATCTTAGACCGTTGAATGTTTTGTTCTTGAGAATCTCAACTTTGTTTCTAGCTAACGATCTGCGTTGACAAATTGAAGAAATAAATATCATTTCAACCGACCGATGTTACGAATTGGGATACAAACACTTTTTGTCATGTATAGACTGTCTAAATAGGGTGAAAATAGACTAACAAAATACTTACAAATAACCTAAACTGAGTCTTTTTTCTGCAAAGCTTTCAAAGGTTCCTGGTTCTATGGTCGCGATACTGTTATCGTCCAGAAGTCTATAAAACAAACAACGACATGTTTTTGTTTTTTGTTTCTCTTTTTTTATCATTACAAAATGTCAATAATATTATTCTTTTAATGCTTTTACAAACTTACAAACACTTACAGTACATTAAAAAACCTGCTTACAATATTTTGCATTACATTACTTTTTTACTTACAATATGCAATAATTACTTATTATGGCATAACCTACTTACACTTTGCGTTACTTAAGGACTTACAATACACTATAATTACAATACAATACACATTACTTTACTTAAGGACTTACAATAGACTGTTTTTACGTGCACAAAAAAAGGAAGAAAAAAAAAACTCTCAATAAATTACTAACAGACACGCCTTAACCGGTGAGAAAGAATTTCCACTTCTGTTGAAATTCCCTTCACCATTCAACGTAGCAGCAATATATTTTGCTATCTCGATTTTATCCTGCACTAATGGGATGAAGTCGCTGAAAACGAACATAGAGGATATTACACGGTGGCTCGAAGATATGAATTTTATGTTCTCCTGGCAAGAACAATATCTCACGAGTGAGCTTCGCTCACTCGTGAGATATTGTTCTTGCCACGAGAACATAAAATTCATATCTTCGAGCCAACGTGTAATGTTCTTTTTATTTTATGGAGAAACCAATTCAACAAAAGCAAAAGGCGGGAATCGTGACGTCATTGAACGATACGACACTCACAAAGGTGACATACGGAAAATACGACACTCCGGTCCCGGATGAAGTGGCGTATGGAATCTACGAGTGGTTTAGTTCCCAGTAAAACACTCTTCTCCATATAATAAATAGTATTATTTAGCGCGCTGATCTGTAGAAAATATTTCCCTAGCATTATGAGGTGGTTGAGGGCCAAACGGTGCGTACAGGGACGAGTAATTCCAAATAATACCTCTGGCTCGGAGAGAAGTAAACTCGCATTACTAACGGTAGAATACCAACTTCGGAGCTTTTCCCAAAAAGACGACGCTTGCGGGTAGCTAATAAACAAATGACGTATGTTTGGGCAATCAGAGGGGCAGAAAGAGCAGGATGGGGAGACAACCTGTTTCATTTAATTTTGAATAATATACTGTTCGTGGCTAAAATGTTGTGCATAATTTTGTGCTGGAATATTGCCATTTTAACATCTTTTGTGGCTTTGACCGGCAGAAGATAAGTTTTATTTAGATTCTCTTTTGCGATACCGTATGATAAGAGTTTTTTTCTGAAGTGGGAGGAGGAAGATTTTCAAGGGTTAACAGTTTGTCGTATACCATTTTGCATGCTGTAGTACAGATTGGCTGCGGGAGTGTAGTAGAGTCGCCAGAATTAACGTGAAGGAGCTTCTTCCAGCTTTGGGGGATGATGGATATAAGGCCATGATATTGTAAAAAGTTGCAATTTAGCGTGTATTTATTGCGCACGGAAAGGAAAGACAGGAAGCAACTTTCATGCTCGTCAACGAGGTCTAAAATTTGCTTTATTCCTGGTCGGTGCCAATGAGGCAGATATACCATTTTTTTGTCAATCGTAATGAATTTGCTGTTTCAGATTGTCTGAGACAGTACCTCGGTCTTGCTGTGAGGTGTCGTTGACACGATTTCTTGCCAATGATGAATAATTTGTTTGCAAAATTCCGGAAGATGGCCATTAAGATCAAAAAGGTTGTAGTCATAATTACATTAAAAGAGCTCAGTGCCGCCAACAGTAGAGAGTGAGACGATTTTTTAATATACTTCCACGGTGCGTCTGAGTCGGAGCACAGCCGTTTTACCCAAGTTAATTTCAAAGTCTTATCGTAAAGAACAAAATCTTTCATGCCAAGACCGTTATCGGATTTCGACATGTATAACAACGACATGTTTAGCTCTACTTCTGGTAAAACCATTAAATTCAGTTACGCCAAAGCGGCATCTAACAGTCTTCGGCCGTTTCGATACAAGTCGTCTCGATACAAGTTGAAGTCGATTCGATCCGGATCTAAAACTGAAGTCAACTTGGTTGGAGAAAAAGACTTGTGGAATGGCCTTGAATTACAAAAATATACATGGAAAAAAGCTATATCTGAACAAAGAGTACAAAATGGGTTAAAATCGCCAAAAATATTCAGTAGCACGTACCATGAAAGGTATTTATGCAATAATAAAACTACTGCCTTGAAGCGTACTGAGATTTTGAACGGTTATACTCACATTTCCATCGCGCTGTATTGAAGTCCTTCGAACGTGTAATTGTTTATTTCACTGATGTTGTTTCCTTTCAAAACCCTTCCAAAACAGTGAAATAAGAAAACGTCGGTCATAAACATAAAGATGTTGTAAGTTCTGAGTACACACAGTCATTGCCGTACGGCCAGTTCAGTGACTGAACAATGAAAATTCTTCCCTTTATAACCCACAGAACCTTAGTTTAGTCCTGGCATCCATGTCATAAACGACAGTTGCATTAATAGCTACTTGATAGTCATTGATAAAGATGAAAAACGCCTACAGCATTTGAAACCATGCACATATAATTCCCAGACCACCCTAGGGACTCCATAGCTAGTATTCCGTGAACAATTCTCCGTAGGAAAAAAGATGGTGGCTGTACATTTTACAACAATATCTGGCGAATCTTACACAACTCATAAAGTACAAGGAAAGCCATATTTTTGCAATATTTGTTCCCTATGCTAACGAGTAGTGTATGCTAGGTTTCAAGATGTTAGAACTTTTCTGAACGTTTTTATGAATCTTATTTAAAAAAGTTTTCGTGCGCTAAGAATTATGGGTTAATGCACCAGTCGCCACCTTTTTTCCTACGGAGGATTTAATAATTTTTTTATCTGTAACAAAGAGCATACAGATATTGAGATAAAGAGAGAGACAAAGAAAAGGGGGATTTCAAAACTTCATTATGAGGTCGATACCTAAGCACTTACAGCAATTTAAGACTCTTGACATCTGAGAATGTTCTAGAGGCTATACTCTGAATTCTGTTCTCACTCAGGTATCTGATAATATAAAGCGATTTGAAATGATAAAACTTGACTATAGCATAGTTTAAACAAACAAAATCTTGACCGTTACTGTGTTTGGATATCTGATCTTAATTAAAGCACACAAGAGATTACAAGTGTAGTCTCTTGGCATAAATTTTTACGATTAAATTTCCCCGTTTTCTTTTTAGTTTTAATTTCGATTGAAAAGGTATACATGTATCAAACACTCAAGACAGTGTTTGACACATTCTCTTACGGCTCGGTGTTTAGAAATGTGGTCCAACGCGGTCTTTCGTGTTTTATATATTACATAGCTTTCATTAGTTTCAATTCAATGTATTTCCATGCCAGAAAGATCAAAATAACGTCGCAGGTGAAAAACGGCTATCAGTTAACTCCGACATCGCTTTTCCGTTAAACTGACTGAGGAAAAAAATGACCTAACCCTACTTCTAACCCTACCCCTAATCCCCAGTGATGCTAATCAACGTGGCATAACTTCGTTGCACCATTTCGACCCGTCAATAGACCCATTGCATAAATGGTGCCTGTGTTTGAATAACAATCCTTTGTTCATCCTTAGCCTCGTATTTATGTTTCAAGACAAAGGGTTGGGATGTATAAGTATTGTTATTCAAATATCAGCGCCATTTATTTAATAGGTCTATGCGTCCACTATCTTCAAATTCAGTTAAAATATTAAAATATGCTTCAAGCGTTCCAATGAACGTGTAAATGTCGAAAAATTGTTTCTGATACCACAGAAGCAGCACTTAGGGTTAACATTCTAAACAGGAAAAACGATAGTCTTCCTTTTTGATCATTATAACGTATTTATTTTTTTACTCACAACATCGTTAAATCGTTCAGTCCACGAAAAATGCCGTTATTAACCTCTGAAATATTGTTGTTTTCGAGATTTCTGCGAGAAGAGGAAAAAATATGATATATGTTTTTCTATTTTATGTAGTTTGTTTCGTTAAATTCTCCAGCGTTCGGTAAGTGCAATTCCCAATCATGGCTCACTAAGTGACAGCGAAGTGTTGCAATCCTCTTTAGAATTTGAACACTTACAATACTGTCAACGATCCCAGTCCTTGAAATCCTCCAGATGCAATGCTTTGAATGTTGTTGTTTTCCAGATATCTAACAAAATAACGTAGAAATCAATCATTTCATCGGGATAAACTGAACTGCGGCGGTATCCGTAAATCTTCTGCAACTTTCACGGCGGGCTGCTCCATTTGCTCTCTCCAACGGATGCCTACCACAGTACTACTGATCATTCTGGAAAAAAAAACTTAAAGTGTAGTCAAGAATCATAATTAAAATAAAACAGGGTTTTATGCTAAAGCTGATAAAAATGTCAAAACGAGCAAACAATTTACGCAACTGCTTTATCTTTTCGCCTGGAAAACATTCTCCTGAACATACGAGAAAAGTACATGTCAGTTTAGAGAACTTTATCCCTAGATCAGTTCCTATCCGTTTTGAAAAAAAAGGATGATACAGTATTTTTTATGTTTGTAGCCAACAGATGTTCGGTTGTTAAAATTTTTGGTTTACCATTTACTACAAAAAAAAATTTAAAAATCTCCATAGTATTGCGGAGAAAAAAAAAAGGAAAACTTGATTAGTTACATTTTTTTTCCAGAATAAAACTAGTTATTTAATTACAGTTACAACTTAACTTTGGTTTGGTTTTTTTTTTTTTTTTTTTTTTTTGCAATAATTTTTAGATTGAAGCAAATAAAATAAGCTGTCATGAAGCCACTTACAGGTATCGTAGTTCTTTTAATCCCCTAAATGTTCCACTGGAAATGTTCAATAGGTCATTTTCTTGAAGATATCTACAAGATTCCATGTACTGTTTAATAGGCTAATAGTGTTGAATAAAATTAATTGCAATTGCATGTAGCTACTTTAGAATTAGCTCATGAGCATTTGATACCCCATCCTCCACCCCTTCTGTGCATTATACGTACCAGCCCTAACAATGTTTTTCCTTATAAGAGCATGCATAGGCTGGTTTAAGGGACACTATCATCTGTCACCATGATAGTCATGGTCAAAGCAGCGTTTGAATTATGGCTGATTGCCTTTGCTTTCTATACCAAATTCTTATAGATCACCAATACAAAGATATTGAGTCAATTGTTGAAGGAAGAGCAAATTGTAGTTAGTAACCAGCAATTTTTCCAAAGTTGCGACGACAGAATTTTGAAAGATTCTACCACAACTTTTCAATTCGACATCGTTTGTGTGCATGCGCGTGAAAAGGTAGTACTCACAGATAATTTAGACCATTCAATTCTTGAAAACATCCATCGGAAATGAAGGTAAGGTTGTTACGCTCTAGATTTCTGGAAAACGTAAGACTTTCATAAGCAAATATAATTCAAATTAAGAGAGAGTCTAACCTGAGGACGATGCAGGCAAGTCTACAGCGCACATTACCGATTCCCCTGAAACTTGGCACGCTTGTACAACATTACTAGTACATTAACCAAGTGCGACAGTTTGGTTCAACTGTGTATTGTTTCGGAGATACGTCAATCAAACTGCCAGACAATGAAAAGTGTTTAAATTTTTTTGTGGTAAAAATATACATCAAGTTTGATCACTTGTTGCAAGTTAGAAACAACGAAAAATTACATGACATTTCTACATAGAATAGTTCTAACTTCTAACAATAAGACAACGTCGACTTAACTTCTGTGTCTTATCTCATGTGACCAGGAGCTGAATTTCAACTACACCTAGTCAAGCCATACCTGAGCAGTAGGGTCTCAAAAGTCATTGCTTGAAGAGATGCGGCGTTTTTCCAATCAAACTCGAAACTATCTAAAGCTTGCCAAAGAAATGATCTTTCAGTTTAAAAAGCAAAAACTCTGCAAAAGGACTCTGTGGGAAAAGTTCTCTTTGCATCGAACTAATGTTTGTTTGTGACAATATGCAAATGAGCCCGACAAGGAAGTACTGTCAGAATGGAGTGGAAATAACAATAGGTAAATAAAACGTTACTTAACGAGAAGCGAAACATCGTTATGAAACATTTTGAAACTCCAATTTAGCTTTTTGTTAGTATTTAAGCTGTTGTTAGCTAGTTGGCATAGCTAATTGGAAGGAAAGCCGCAAACGTCATAAGTTGTCATACAAACCTGCTGGTCGTACTCGCACCGAAGTGAGATGTTTTCGTAGAAGGTCGCATCATAGCATTTAGAAATCACTGCCTTGAAGGTTGAATAACGTAGCTTGTCTGGCAACCAAGCTTCATTTTGCTGTATTCCCAATACCATAATAATTTTGCTGAAAAAATGTTATCGAGCCACTCGGCCAGCTGGCGGCATCACATCAAGCATTTGAATACTTCACCGACTTGTTTTACTATCAAGTCGTGTGTTTTGTTCAAACGGTGAAAACATTTTTTTTTTCTCTGCAACGAAATCTAATATTATTTATTTCTTTTCCATGGAATGGTAACCAGCAGAACATTGATTTTTTGCGTTGTTGTTTTACTATTAACTAGTAAAGCACCAGCTGGAACGATTGATTGCGTGACAGAGTACGTCACTTGTGACATCTTACAGCTGTATTTTGTATCAAGTTCACCCCGATTCCGATGGCCTTACGATCGCTATGATTTCTTTTGAATGCTCCGTTAGTGGGAATTCCAACAAAAAGTGTGGTGTATCTGGTCGGTACAAAGACCAGACAGCACTTGTACCATTTAAGACCCGCTCAAAAGACGTTTCTGATCATTAAACGGCTGTTATAAAACCACCTATGACGTCATCATCTTCTTATTTGCATAATACAAAAACCTAAATATCTCTAAAACGAAAAAAGATATTCCAAAAAGGAAAACGCCATTCTTCTGTACTTTCAAAAGCCTTTCAAATAAACAATAATTATTTTTTTTACTTCATAGGCACTTTAAATAGTACTTGAAGTTTTTCGGTCGACTGTTTCCCCTCAAATCCGGGTAGACTCACGTTTTCGCAACATAAACATAGTTTTCCACAACAGAAATTGTGGAAAACCTTGAAATTGGTTTTAAAAAAAGCTTATATCCGGGGGTACGGACATAAGTCAGATATGGAGTTAGATTTGTCAGGAATCTGGATAGAGTTGTACCGAGCACTCAGGGCTCTTGAGGGACTGGGTACTAGTCTCAGACAAAATGGCGCCGGAAGGAAAACAATTTATGGAAAAAGTGCAGTAGCCCTTCGTTTAACGAGATAATTGCATCTTTAAGACTTGCGAATTGTTTTTGGTCATTGAAACTACCTGCCGGGCAGAAATGAAACTAGTGGCTCAGAGGTTTGTCCTTTTTCTGGATCAATTTGTCCGTGAATGTAAGCTTGCAGCCGTTCGACTAGGTATGGGGCGACTTCCGTATGGCTTGATTATCTGCCTTCCGTCGTAACGCTGTTATATTGAAGGCACTTTATAACAAGGTATTTCATTAACATTAAGAGCTATTGTAAAAGTTAAATTTTAATATGGATTGGAATCTGATACTTACCCAACCGACTAGCCTGCGTAGTAAGCGTTCCCGTAAGAAGAGCTTTTCCGCATTCTGGCCGCGCGTAAATTGGAGCGAATAGCAAAAAATGGACGAAGCAAGTGGTGGTGAGGCGAGAGAGGAAATGCTTGCCCGCAAACCCCTCGATTTTGAAAAACGCTCACTGGTTTTCACGGTTAAGTTCATTTATTGATTGACAACTTTGTCACCGAGCTAAAATCATAATAGTGCTACATATATCTACGTATTCGTTTGGAGGGCAATAACCGAAATGTTCGTCTTAAGACCAGCTTTTCCTGTGGTTTAACTCTAACCGTTCATTACCTTGACGGTCCGTTTCATTCTCTTGCTGCTAAAAAATATTTGACCGTTCAATTAGCGAACCGCCCGGAAATCGGAAGCCTTTGTTTGAAAATTGCCAGCGCGAGTAAATTCGCTTTTGCAGAGAAAACAACCACCAGTCGCTGGCTTCTAAAATTCGGACTTTCGTTATCTGGACACGAAAAGTGACTCAGTAAAGCTTAACGGGGTGGCCAAATAAGATTATCAAAGATTGGTTCTCCTTCCCTGGTTCCTGTTTGATCTTCGCGCAAGATCGATAATTAAAATAGCAACTGAGAGATTTTAAAAGCTTTCGCTGAATCCAGCGGGTAATAGAGCCACCAAATATTTACCCTCTAAAAGATGGCGTCTTCAATAGTAAAATCGAATGCGTACCATCCAGGTCAAGCCTGATAGATCTTCGCTGAATCTGGCACAATTTCACAAACCTTCCTCCATGACATTGTGCAAGTCCCGCTTGAGTTATTCCTGGAATCACTCAACGGGTTTTTCAAAATCGAGGAGTTTGCCGGCAAGCGTTTCCTCTCTCGCCCCACCACCCCCTGCTTCGTCGAGTTTTTGCTGTCGCTCCGATTTACGCACGGCCAGAATGCTCAAACGCTCTTCGTACGGGAACGCTTGCTACGTAGGCTATCAACTGTCCAATCCATTATGCTATGACACTCGTTGTTATTCTTTTTTGTTTTTGTTTTTTTCCTGCACTGACATATAGCACGTTTTTGTCCCTCAAAGTCACATGAACGTTTTAAACTTTCCGGCCTTTTTTTTTTTTTTTTGCTTGTATTTATTAATCGATAAAGACTTCATAAAATAGTAGGTAAAGGAATTTTTGAAACAATGCCGCATCGGCGATTTTCAAACTTTTTTTACCCTAAAATCCTTTCCGCCCTTTTTGACAGTGCGTGAGTTCTCTACTAAACCACGAAGTCGTTTGAAATCTCAATGGTATCATTGCAATCTAATTACATGATATTATTTACACCAGCATTTTGAGCTGGAAAGGTGTAATGCTTTTAGAAACATTTTAGTTGAAAAATGGGTCAAAATATGGTCAATGTTTGGCCTAAATTCGATCATGAACACGCTGACCGCGATATCTCCTAGACGTTAAAGAATTTTGTGATAATCTTCTACCCAGTACATTACCACATTACTATGTAACCCTACAAAGAATCTGAACAAAATCTGAGAGGGTCGATGTAGACTCTTATTTTAATACTGCATGGTTTTCAGATAGATACTCTCCTAAGTGTCAGAAGTCTTAAAAGACACAAATAGACAAATCGTACACTGTATGACTGCGATGAAAATATCATCGACAAACTTACAGATTTAGCAAGGAAGTAAGACCTTGGAAGTTTCTTGGCTCAAGGTAGCTTATCTGGTTTAACTTCAAATCACTAATAGAAAAATAAAGGTCATTACAATACGATTGTGACATAAATGGGTAATAATGATAATCATCATATTTTTTGAGGTAGGTGGTGATGTTGAACAAAATGCATTGCAAAGAAGTGAGACAAAAAATGTCGTAAAGCACACGAATGAAATACTAATAAATTATTGTAACAATACTTACAGTAATACCAAATTAGTAAGATTTTTGAAAATCCCTGGCTCCAAGTAAGTTATCTTGTTGCACCTCAAATACCTGTGAGAATACGTATTTTACCAAAATACCAGACATTTCTATAAACTCCTGGTTCAATAAACATTTTGAAATGTTAATTAAATGGCTTTCCAATGCAACATTCCAAGTTCCATTAGCTTTGTCCTACGGTTTAGCGATAAAAACGTAGATAGCTCTTGACAAGCCAGGCTTCATGCATCGTTTTCAATTATCAGTACATATATACCAATATGATCTGTAGTAACAATGTTCTATGAGAAAAAAATAACGTTTAATTGTCTATCATCTTAGGCTAATCAAAAAGCTTCCTGCAACACTTAGCCAAATGCCATCTCATTACACTCAGGTCAAGCTTTTATAAAATAGATTTCTCTTTGCGGCTGCAAACGAAAATTACCCAGGCAGTTTCCCGTCATTGTGAGGCTCTCGCCACTCAGAAATTACCGCTGTTAGAAATCTATAAGTGTGGGACATTACAGTTTTCCTATTCGTAAATATTGTACGTTCTGAAATTATAAAACCTCTGAGTGTGTTACTACATGTAGTTCGTCTAATTCCAAACTTAAGGTCGTCAAGTTCAAGTTCAAGTTTATTATTGCACACTATTTACAGAAAACAACTTAACATAAGATGGTTTACAATGAGACATAAAAAAAATTACAAATAGAGATTAACTAGAAGAAACAATATTTAGTTGTGTACGGTGACCAAAGTAGCCAATGAGCTTTCGAGTTGGTCACTGTCATGCAGGTATAAGTTGGCGATGACCGCATGTTAAGTATAATTTAAATTAATATTTACATATATTGTACAGCATTATCTTATATAGCTAACAATTAAACTATGGTCAGTTTTGAGTGGTCAATAAGAATCTTTTATACCGCTTTTTGAAAAGCATGTATGGAAAACGTTTAAGTTCTGGTGGGACAGATTCCCAGATCGTCACTAGCATTTCAGTATTTTTATTCAACTTTATCAATGGTGCAAAATATTTTTCATCCATACATCTTATAGACAGAGAAAAATTTAACAAATCGAATGTGGGTTAGCGTGGTCTGTACTCTTATTGACAATCATACGCGTCATCACAATGGTCAAAATATTGTGGACTCACGAGGCGTAGCCGAGTGACTCCACAACAAATTTTGACCACTGTGATGACGCGTATCGTTGTCGATAAGAGTACAGACCACGCTAAACCACATTTCAATTTGTTTTTTACCACAATATCAACGTCAAAGAAAATGTTTTTTTCAGAGCGCGAGCTGAAAAAGGCATTGCGTGACACATTGACGCAAGCAGCGTTGTCTGGACTCTTATCGACAACGGCAAATTAGCCAATCAGATTGCCAGATTATTAGAAATTGTGGTAAAAAAGCCTTTACACACACAGTTTCTCCAAGTTAGTCAGATTTCCAAAACTCCCTGACTCCACGTGACGTATCTTGTTTTCAGTCAAAGACCTGTAAAAAATCAAAGTGGGTCACATGAACGATTCAGTATAGCACCTAGATAGTATAAATTAAGTACCACTACTAAATTACAAAGTATTTGTATACTAAACAAACAGTTAAACATTCTATATTTCTACTTGTACTCTTACGGTCTTTGGAGGTGGATGCGAATTTTTCAGATCGAAGAACAAAAGAACGTCTTACTTATACTAAAAGCAAAAAGCAAAAGAGGTAACAGCCAACTGAAAAAGGCCAAGGACAGTTAAGGGTTAGGAAGGATTGAAACGGCTCGGACTCGCGAAATTATCATTTCGAAAATTTTGGCGTCAAATGGAAGGGTTCGTGCTACCAATCAAAATTTTTGTCTATCAGTTCAAAACTTCTCAAAATATTGTGAATCACAAGCATATTTCCTTTGCCATGTTTGCTATGATAGCATGTATGCAATCAAAAGTAAAATCTGATTTGATATTGAGAACGTGATTGTATTCTTACAAGTCAGTTAGCCTCCTCAAGTTCCAAAAGTCTTCTCTTGAAATTCTAGTCAGGTTGTTTCTGTCTAAACGTCTGCAAAAGAAAAGCAATCGTGTATTCGAGTAGTATTTCCTCAGTATCACTGAAGGAAAAAAAGGTGCTTCCTTGGCCTAAAGAATATATCTTCTGACAACGCATTATCACTTTTTGTCCTCTTATTAACACCTCTTGCAGTTGTGGATTTTATTGATTGCTTTTTTATTTAATATACCATAAACGACCAACAGATCCCCTTTCTAAAATCGAGATCATCACTAGCTGCTCGCCTATCTTGCTTACCCTATCTCATCCTTATTCTACCCTATCCTACCCATCCAAGGAATACAGCTTTTCGTCAAAAGAAAATGTCGACTCTGTTGTCAATATTCTTCTTCCACTGGTGAGATACATGGTATTTTATGTTATTAACACTCACAATACATAAGACGTGGCTGGAAAACCCCGTGGAACCGTAGAAAGATTTCTGTTAGTGCAAGTCACAGATTCACCGACCCACAAGTCAACACAAGAACATAGTTGACATGCGTTTTTCGCTAAATAAAAAGATAATGAAATAAAGTTAATAAACGCATGCACTCTTGAGTTTAATGGACCTTTTTACTTATGTCTTACACTTCCGACTTCTTCGTAAAAAAAAATGAAAAATTGAACGATTGAGGTGGTTTTTTGTTCATTTGAAAATTACGAAAACTTGTTCATATTGCGTGAGATCGGTAGAGAGGTCCATTCACATGTCATTTTACCTTGCCATAGTACTGAACTTCTTTTTGACATGCTGCTCAAACCAAATTTCGTCTTTCTTGAAAAAATTCTTCTCCTTTTTAGCAGTTTTATTGAGCAGCATTGCACTAGTCTAGTTTCATTGTTAATAAAATAGAGGCAACAATTTCTGTGTTCTGACTGGCTAAGAATACGTCAATAAATCCCAAATCAGTGCATTTTCATCAGCGCAGAAAATGTGAAACTGAGTGCAAAACGGTGAAATTAAAAAATGATTGAGAGCTCCGAAACTTGTGCTGAGATTCTTCTCGACGAAGACAAAACACGGCACAGAGTTCTTCGACCACTCCTAAAACAGTAATGTGAAGTATATATGAAATAATTCATATTTGAACTGCGGTTGTAGATGAAATGGAAGAATGATCATCGCAGTAAATTTTCCAATTTAAGCAATCTAGAAAACGGTCGGAAGTTGTTGTGGCAAAATCAACAACAAGTGGGAAATCACATGACAAATGCGCGTCCTTTGTAAACTTAGTTGAATGAAAAATTTGAAAGCGAAGCTAGCCAGCTAAGTCTGCTGAAAGAAAATTACAGTCACGTATAACTCAAGGAAAGTCTTCAAAATGAAGGATATACAACCTTGGTCAGAAAGTTTGAAAAGCGTTCAAGTTTTAGTCATCGAGAAGAGTAATAATTGTGCACTTGCACATTGCAGTTGTAAAAATGCTGAGGAAAATTGTGATCGCCATATAACACAGACGTTGTGCCAAAATTATCCTCGACAAGAACTCTTTCAGCGTTCCTTTGCTGTTACTGCCTTGGTATTTCGAGCTGGATGTGTGGAGCTGATTGCTGGCCAGTTTCAGAGTCAGGGACAGAAAATATCTTAGCGTCGGATTCAACTTCAGAATCTCCGAGACCACCCTAATGGTTTTTTGTGGCTGGTAAAGAACCGGGCCGACTTCGGTTCAGTTCAAATTACTCAACTCATCGAGGGATTTTCGCAAGGACAGAATTGTTGGCGTTAGCTGGCGTTGATTCTCTCGTCCTCGTCGGCCAAAACAGAGACCGAGGTAAAACTAGATCGTTCTCTATAGCTGTGCGGGATTTTTGCTCTCTGCCGGTCCGAGCTCGTCGCTGTCGGACAGTTTCTCCATCTGCTCATTGGAGATTGGTTTCTTATGGACATTGCTGGCAGTGTTGCCCGTCTCCCAGAGGTCTTTTACAAATGCTCTAATACTTTATTTGCCTGAGTAAAAGCGGGTCAGAGATATTGGAAAACGGTTTCTTGAGCTGCGGCGAGCGAAGGAAGCAATCAATGGCGGATCTCATGCAGATGATTTTATTGATCAACATTTGTAAACTGACCTGCCATCTTTCTTCCCCGCAGATGCGTAAAACCTCTTCAGAAAAACAATCAGTTCTTCCTTTTGACATTGCTCCTATCGGTTTCGAAAATTTGGTGCCACCAGGACTAGCAAGCCGTTCAGTAACATAAAGGTAAAAATTGTTGTTGTCACGTAATCTTTTTGAATGCGTAAAATCTCGACGTTCAATGTTTGAAATTTTGCAACTTTTAATGGAAACTTAACGTATACGTATCGCTGATGTTGTTTTCATCCATTTTTTAGTGGTTGAAACTTTTCTTGCCGCAAAAAATCTTATGCCGAGCGACATTTGCCGCATTCATTTCCATATAAGGTCAATCGCATGTTAAATGGCTGGTAACTGAGATACAGTGAACCAATCAGAAAGCTAGAGTTGCATTATCCGAGGTTGAGAATTTAATAATTATAAATATTCATAGCTTTTTTGGCTGAGCCCTTTGTTTCTCTAGCTACCTTGAAAAATATTCAGTTCTATGCCAGAAACAACCCAGTTCAGCGATTTCCCACTTGAAAAATGTATTCCGATAATTTCATATCGCTAACAGCACTTAAGCCACAAATCACCAAAATGGCGAATGCTGGTAGCATCAAGGCGCCTGAATCTCCTTGTCTATTCCTTTTACTGCTTTTCCCTAAGGGATTAAAATCGGTTTGTTTTTGAAACAAATATAAGAGATATTTAGAGGGTTTTTCGAAATATTTAGACTATTGTTTGAGAATTTCCGCAAAGATGTTGAACGATTTTACGTGATAAATATCTACCGCTAGCCACCGACACTAAGGGTAAAAAAAAAAACTAGCCAAAATTAGCGACCGAGTGATAAAGATGAAATTGGGCACTAGAAGTTTAAATGACGTTCATCTTACTTGAATGTTGAATCGGAGCCAATCTCTAATTCCGGAAATCAATCATGCAGTTAGGATTTGACAAGAAAGCATAACTTTTGTCTATTTTCATTTTCTAAGTTTTTCTCAAAAGTTTTAAATTAGTTTTTTATTTTTTTTTTAACTCAAACATCAATATTTTGTCTTGATGATCGAAAGTTATATTTTTAACATCTACTGTGAGATCCATGACAAAAGCTGGTGGGAAGTTCAAATTATAATATGTTACTGTCATACTCCATTGATAGCCTCACCGTATGGCGTACGTCCAACTTGTTTTGAACAAGAAATTAATAATCTATCAGCACATGAAATTAAAACTTATTTTACGAAATCGAATAAAGAATATTTTTCTTGCCGGAATTTGTCTTTCGAAGCAAATAAAAGATATCTTATTGTCTTAATTTCGGCTCTGTGAAAATAAAGATCTCTTACTAACCGAGTTCGAGGGCCGTACTGTAAGTTACGGACCGAGACTTCCCCCATCGATTTATGGCCCAAGCGCGAAGCGCGCAGCCCACAAATCAAAGGGGGGAAAAAAACGAGGATCCGTAACTTACAGTACGGACTCGAGAAAAGGAGGTTAGTAAGATATTTATCTTATCTCTACTGTGTGACTGACGGAATCGGGAACGATTTCTATTCACGCGGAGCGGCTTCAAATTTCTGACGCTCTTCGAAAGCAAAACGAGTCAATTTGATATACTTTTTAAGTGACTCTTGAGTCGTTAACAGGTTTTAATACACAATTTCAGAAGTAAAAGGAAGTTTTGAGCTTTTTCTTGCTATAAACGTAAGATTACTTGGCGATAAATCACGAAACATTTTGGCATCATAAACAGCTTTAAATTTTAGCGTGCCCTACAGTAGAACACGGCCCGCTAAATTGACCAATCCGGCACAGCGCGCGTACTAACTGAGAGACATAGTAAAACGGAATATTTTTCAATATTATACCACTGAACTCACATTAACTTATCGAAACTTGATCTGTGATAAAATTAAAATCCTTGTTTATCGTAACTTTGGGTCAATTTCAGTCCAATTCCTCTTATCTCACTTCCCCTTTTTAAACCCTTCAAATGGCTTCACCAAAGACATTTGGAATATTGTAGATACATGCACACTAAAGAAACACACGCTTAAAGTTACCTACAAATCCGTCCGACGATGAAATCGGAGCAAGGAACATTAACTTGAGGAAACCCACCAAACGCAATTGGTTTTCCTTCCTCATTTCACAAAATTGCTCGGATTGTGAAGTCAGTAGCCAAGCCTATGTGGTGAAAAATTGTTCAAAAACAGCTCCATTAACTGAAGCACACTTTACTCCTTCCTCATTTTCCGACTAAGGTCATGCACAACTTAGTGTTAATAATACAAAATCCCGCAACTATACTCTTTTGCCTTTCAGCAACCGCATTTGTTGTTCTTTGTAGGCAGGTGTTTTTTAAGGACAGTTTGTGACATCTCAAATGTCAAATGCCATCGGGTCTCAAACCAGAGACATGTTTTCAATGATTATAAGCTCATTATTGACTCTCCAGGCTTGATTTTAAAGCAAGTATGATGGACTTTTTGGCTTGAGCATATTGTGACAAGAAACCTGTAAATCAGATATTTGCTTTATTAGACGTTTAGTTACTGGCAAAACACTAATATTTACGAGGGAAATGTCATTTTAATAAACAGGTGTCACTCTGTGGATAATTTTGAACATTATAGGTTTGTTTTTCTGGTTTCTCTTCTCTAGTCCAGTTGGAAATTGCCGAGCCAAGTTTACTTCAAATATGTATTTGATAGCTTCCGAAGTTTATCCTTTACCTACAGTTTATCTCTACTATTTCAAACAACTCTATAATTTCATTTGACATTTTTCAGAAGTAGCCAACCATGAGATCACGACCATTGACGTTTGTGATATTTTTTTCCATACAAGTTTCTCCCACTTTTCTAAGAAGCAGCTAATTCCCGCTGTGCTTTAAAGTTTCGAGGCAATTTTCACCTTTTTTCCTCCCTTTATAAAAAGCTGAAGATTTGCTGGAAAAATTAGAAAAAAATACCCTTTTGTCATACAAAAAAAGCAAAGAAATAATTGGAAGATACTGCAACAAAACATTATGATGGACGTTTTGGCTTGAGCATATTGTGACAAGAAACCTGTGAATCAGATGTTTGCTTTATTGGACGTTTAGTTACTGGCAAAACCCTAATATTTTCGAAGGAAATGTCATTTTAATAGACAGGTGTCACTCTGTGGATAATTATGAACATTATAGGGTTTGTTTTTCTGGTTTCTCTTCTCTAGTCCAGTTGGAAATTGCCGAGCCAAGTTTACTTCAAATATGTATTTGATAGCTTCCGAAGTTTATCTTTTACCTACAGTTTATCTCTGCTATTTCAAACAACTCTATAATTTCATTTGACATTTTTCAGAAGTAGCCAACCATGAGATCACGACCATTGACGCTTGTGATATTTTTTTCCATACAAGCTTCTCCCACTTTTCTAAGAAGCAGCTAATCCCCGCTGTGCTTAAAAGTTTCGAGGCAATTTTCACCTTTTTTCCTCCCTTTATAAAAAGCTGAAGATTTGCTGGAAAAATTAGAAAAAAAATACCCTTTTGTCATACAAAAAAAGCAAAGAAATAATTGGAAGATACTACAACAAAACGCGACATGTTCAAAAAAAAATATTACAGAACTTGCTTCCGGATGCGAATGTATCTTTATCTGAATTTAACTCTGTTTTCATCTATTTATGTTTAGTTGAAACTGTGATCTTATTGCACTTTAGTTTAGATTTCTATGTTTTAGTTTTTCAGCTTAGTCTATTAGGGGGGCGTTTTAATAAAGAATTTTTCCACTCGCGCTTGCTGCATATGAGGTGAGCGCCAACTCGGCGATATGCGCCTCGCTGCTTATCCACCGTTTCATATCCAACGCGCACTCGTGAAATAATTGTTGATTTTTTTTTCAGTTTAACTCTTCTTGTAGTGCTTGTCGTCGTTTACTATAAAGATAATATTTGTCAGCGGTAAGATTTTTTTGTTTTTACATCCGTCTCTCATTGCGGCTTGATCAAAATTTGCAATGGAACCCGCCACGTAACGCTCGAGTCAGGTTCGTGACCTGATCCGGGATTGCCAAATGGGGTCGGGACCGATGCATTACATTGTAGCCCCCGTAGGATGTGAGCCTGCTGTGTGACCTCATGGTTGAAAATGGGATTTTCTTCAATTGAAGATGTTTTTCGTTTTGCCAACCTCCTGCCCTTATTCTGGCCACTTGACTCAGGTTTCTTTCTTGTCCTCTCGTAAAAGTGGCTTTAAGACATTGCGGAGGGTTGACAGAAAAAAAATCAAAAAAAAAAAAAAATCATCCAGCCAGCAAATATAACACACGGGAAATCCCAATCTTAGATGTGGTGACATCTCATCTGGGGTAAGTAGGGACTAGGAATTCTCTAGGTTGCCTTTATTAATAGCAACCGAGGTAAACTCAGGTTGAGTCCTCCACTCGGGTAAGCAGCAGACTCATTGTTTATCTTTTCTTTTCGTTTTTAGCAGGTGCCTTGTGGAATAGACGATATATCTGTATTCGATCAATAGAGAATCCTATCAGCACATAGGCAAAATGCGCTCTTATTCATCGACAACAGACAATTTGTTGGATTTTTACACAAACAAACTGAGCAGTATCTACAGACGTAAACTTATTGGGCCTCGATGAAACATCTAGCGTTGCCCATTACAATTCAGGTAAAACTCAAACTTGCAATTATTTTTTTACGTTTCGGTCGCGATAGACTTCTGCGAATTCCTCGCAAGCGTGTAGAAAGAGGAGCTAGGAAACTCTGAAGTCCTGAAACTCTGCTACGTCTAAATATATCCGACTAGTTTTTTGCTGTGTTATGGAAATACTGTTAGTCTTCAACATACGTGAAATTTAGAGTGGAGTAATTTACAGCTCTTGTAAAAGAAGCAGCGGAACACAACTTGGTCAGTGATATAAGCTTAAAGCGGGACATACCTAAATTCTTACTTCACTCAAACTGGAGCAGCTTACGACGAAAACACTTAAGCAAAATTCCAACCGACATAAACGCGTTGAGTTGAGGGCCAAAAGCATAAAAAATTTCGGGAGTTTCGGACGCCATTTCCTCCGCGCAACATCCGCAAAAATTCTCGCAGCATGCACGCGCGTGTGCCGCAGGCGATGGCGCAATTTGTTCTAAGAATAGAAAAATTGTCCCCTATCATAGGGAAAGCCCCAATACTAGAAATGGCGCGCGCTTACGGTCTTCGTCCCCGATTATGGCTCCTGCTATCATTTTATCCAGTTTTTGTGGGATTATGCAATATTATTACGTAATCCCATGTAGTCACCGGTGTGTTGAAAGTTTGAAAATTTTATGAAACCTGAGAATCTCCTCCCCGATGAGAATTTATGGTTAATGAAGATAGTGAAAACTAGCTCGCCTGATGAGAGTTCTTAGTTTATGAAGCAAAGAAAGGTCAGGTCGAGAGACTGAAAAGAGAACTGCAAATGTACTGAATTGTTTTTGGCGAGCGAGGAAATTTTCAAGAGCGCAAACTGATAGCGTGCTTTACATATTTTTCAAGTTCATTGACAGTAAATTGAGCATGCGAAACAGAACTTATTGGAAGGTAGTATTCCCGCTTTTTTGCTCGTTTGTTCAATCTCTCCGCCTGGAAAAGGAAAGAAAACATCTGCTACACAGACTATATTCAACAAAGCGGCAGACAAGATGATATTTTAAATGTAACTCGCGTTTGGTTCTAGTCAAATCTTTTCTAAACTGTTCAAACAGACCCAGGAATACAAGTAAATAAATGTACAGCCTGAAGCGAGAAATGTTTTTCAAACCAAAGCGAATTTTACTCTGGGGAGCGCGAAGATTTAAATTTGCTATGCCGATGTTTAGCGGTTCTTCTCTAGTAACAATTTCCCGTAATACAGTAGTGCCCTTCATAAATGCTTGTGAAGCAAAGAAAGGTCAGGTCGAGAGATTGAAAAGAGAACTGCAAATGTACTGAATTGCTTTTGGCGAGGGAGAAGATTTTCAAGAGCCCAAATTGATAGCGTGCTTTATATATTTTTCAAGTTCATTGACAGTAAATTAAAAATAATAAACAGAACTTATCGGAAGGTAGTATTCCCGCTTGTTCGCTCGTTTGTTCAATCTCTCCGCCTGGAAAAGGAAAGCAAATATCTGCTACACAGTAGTATTGTATTGGACGGTAGTATTTAGCCGTGCAGAATGAGCCAGTTAATGAGCTTGAACTATGAATTTTTGCAAATCAATGCGAATTTCAGTTCGGGTCCGCGATTTTCGTGCACACAAAATCGAATGAGAGCTTTAAAATTGACTACATTTGTTCGATCTCTCCGCCCGGAAAAGGAAAGAAAACATCTGCTACACTGGCTATATTCAAAATGTTTCCTAGTTTGATCTCTCCGCGTAGAAAAGGAAAGAAAATGTTCCCTAGTTTGATCTCTCCGAGTAGAATAGGAAAGAAAACATCTGCTACACAGGCTATATATTCAAAAAACAAACAAAACAATTGTCTGTAGTATCGTATTGGACGGTACTATTTAGACGAGCGGAATGAGCCAGTTAATGAGCCTGAAGTATAAAATTTTGCAATTTAATGCGAATTTCAGGTCGGGTGTGCGAGAAGATTTTCATGAACGCAAAATCGAATGAGAGCTTTGAAATTGCCTACTGGCCAAACATTAAGCCAGGCCTTTTGTTTGCATTTTGATTTCATGCTGAGTTTGCGTATTGGCGGGGGATGATATTGAGCGGGTGTCAGATCAAAACATGACATAATAGTCATGCAGATGCATCTCATAGAATTTTTTGGGCTCAGAAGAAACGATTTGGGGATTAAACAAGATGCAACTATTGTTTTTGGTGAGCGAGACGATTTTTGCTGATGATATTGCACAAAGGAATCAAAGCAAGTCGCGAAAAGATTGGCATGTACCAGTCAACTTTGTCAGTTCGTTGTCGGTGTTAAAAACAAAAACAATGTCAGTTCGTTGTTGATGTAAAGTCAAAACTTGCTTTCATGAAATTTTTTGGGATCACTTTAAAGTATGTCTAAAGTTGTTTCGTCAAGCACTACATACAAACAATACACATAATGTCAGTGAAACATATCAATATGGTTATCAAGCCCCATACCATGGTTATTAAGCGGCATAGCAAAAAATAATTACATCAGTTTTGTCTTATGGTGGAAAAAATTTCATGAGTTAAAAATAACTATTTCCAGCCAAACAAGTACAAACAAGGACTAAAAAAGCCGACCTAATGTTTTGGAACTACAATTTTGGTAGACAATAACTCAGCAGGAACAGTATTCTAGCTCAACAAGTACAGAACAGGATAGCTTAGTCATTATTTTCCTAGATAAAATTCAGGTGATCGGGAATTGCATCTCTTGTAAAACTGTTCACTTTGCTTTTTCATTTAAGAGCAATGACGTAGATGTTTATCACGCACATTATGAAAGGCTTTTAAACCGCAGTGAAAATTCAAACGAGGATCTACATGTCTGAATCAAGGAAGAACGGAAGATCAAAAGACTGACAAAAAGGGTAAATATTGATTTTTTTTCAAAATAATTGGTTTGTTGTATAAATTTAACTTCGTTCTTCAAAATGTTATGGCAGATAATAAAAGAGGAAAGGGACAAGTAGAAATAACTTCAGTAAAATCAGTAAATGAACATTACAAACTCCATACAGATATTTCTCATTGTTTTTTTAATGAAGAAAGAGCTGAAAAAGTACAGGAAGAAAAACCTTATGAACAAGCAAGAACTTCTACGCAACGGAATGGCACAGAAAAAAATGCAGGTTAGTTAATTGAAAAGTATTAATTGGCGATATTAATGGGGTAGAAATTCTTTAAAATGTTTTGTTGTGCCTCCCAACTCAAATACGTTTCGCGATTGCAGGAGAACGTGTTACGTGTCATGGGTAAAAACTCATCAACTTTTTAGGGCCGGGCGAACAAATCTCACTTACTCCCTAGGGAAACAACAACTTGAATTTTCGATTCGCATGTGATCAGGTCGTGCACCTTGCAACCGCGGCAAATCTGTCTGCCAGTCGGCCCGATGTCAAGTCGCTCAACATTTCTCATTGGAAACGAGATTAAAGATTATCAGATTAACGAAAGGGAAAATTTGAACGTTTTGTGTCTCCAAGCCTTTAGTTTGGCGCCAAAAATTCGATCGCTGTCGCCAGGTAGGAAAATATTTCTGTAATTTACAACAAAATATGCTGTTCGTGGTCTGATCACATACGGGGCAACATCACTGAATGCTGATTGGCTGAGACAGAGGGTATTTTTTCTTAATCACGAGGGCACTTTTGGTAATCAAGAGGGCATGATTACTTGATGCTGATTGGCTGAACACGCCTGCATTAAGTTGGTTTCCCGCTTCAAACGGATTTTGAACGAGAATTTCAGAAACGCATCGCTTCTGAGTTTGATCTACACGCGGTTATTTCATCTTAACGTGAAAGAAAATCGATATGCAGCAAAGTGCAGTCTTTTGGTGGAAAAGCAAAATGATTCAAAAATGTATTGATTCGCAGCCTGAAAAAAGTTTGAGAGGGGACGGCTGGTGTCGCACGAAGCATAGAGTTACAGAACTTCAGAGCTGACAAACTGAAAGTTAATTTCTTCGTTTTGCTTCGGGTCGCCTTATTAGTACCACAGGTAACCTTATCGGCGTAAAAAAACGGTGTAAATTTTGTTGGTACGTTAAGTTTTCGCGGTGGTAAGGAGAGTTTTGAATTTAAGAAGTCATTAGCTCGTTTGGACACTTGTTTGCGTCTTTCATCGATAGATGAAGTAGTTTCACGCCGTTGTAAGCTTCGCAAAGCAGGTGAATAAAATTAGATTGCTTAAAGTTTTATTTGTTAAGAAATTGCTTTGAGCGAACTGAACTTGTTGTGTTTTGCTTATGATCATAGTAGGCTTTCCCCGTTCTATATCTACTGCTAGCCTGTTCTTTAATGACAACCTGCAAACCTGTTTACACGACGGCAAGACCTTGAAAGTTTTCCTTTGCCCAGAATTTTGCTCTTTATATGATAAACAAGTAATCGCAAGTACTCTCGGGCAACTAAGGATTAATTTCACTTGTACTTTCAAAGTTTTCACAAAATTTTGTGTAAACTTTGAAAATACGCGTGAAATTAATCCTTAATTGCCCTCGGGCCCATTTGATTACATATACAAATCAAACCCAGAATGACAAAAAATCTATTGTCATGTTGTTTCGATAGGACAGCTTGGTTTTTACAGCTGCTCGCACAGCCACTGTATACAAGGGCGTCAAGCAAATCATTTTTTCGCAGTTTTTACAATTTTTGAGTGGGGAGGTATATCAAAACACTTAATGACTGGCCCCTCGAGAAACACTGAGTTTTGTTTCCCCTCGACCCGCAATATTCCCCTCGGCTTCTCCTCGGCGAACTGTGAGAGTCTCGGAGAAACAAAAGTCACTGTTTCCCTTGGGGCCAGTCATTAAGACCAGGGGACTGTAATCATCGAGAGTTGATTTTCAAAAGTGAAATCACGGATTTCTTCATATTTTGCCAAGAGAAACCCTTTGGTGAATTGTTTTCGAAAATAAGACTAAAACTTGCCAGAGAGATTTTGATTTTGAGAAATGCAACAAAAAGTAGAATTGCGGTTTTCGCGCTGCGGCCTAATAAATTCAGTCGAAAACTTGGACATATTCACGTCACTCTCAGAGAAAGACAGCTCGGTCTATTAAATTGATATTTTACAGCATGTTTGGTATCATAATTACAACACAAAAATGTAAAGATATTGCCAAGAAGTGCATTTTCACTTCGGGTTAGAAGCGCCCGAAGATTGCTAGTTTTGCACTTTGAAAAAAACCTTAAAATAGGCCATTTTTGAAGGCAATTTTCGTACCTTGGTACACGAAAATTGTCAATGAATAAGTACATTTTTGCAAAGCTCTGTTATTGTTTTACAACATATGAAAAATTCAGCTTAAGCAATTGAAAAGCTGTGAAGTAAAACATGAATAATAAGAAAAAGCCTTTTACGCGTAACTTACACTACAATTAGGAGGGTCACGCAAGCACAACTTTTACTCGTGTTTAGACGAAATTCAAGGTTCAAAAAAGCACTCTGGTACATGGCTTCACCCAACGAGACTACCCACCGTGGAAGATCGATCATTTCAACTACACATCAGGTGAAAAACATGGGGTACATAAAGCGGCGAATTCTGAGAATGTTTTCAAAACAGGTCAATTGAGTATAATACGCGCGACCCTTTGACCTTTCATGTCATTCGCAAAACAACACACGGCAGCTCTTAATTTGGCTTTCATTCGTCGGAATACACGTTTCTTTGCTTTTGTTTGCTTTGCTCTCAAGTAGAAGAAGTTGGGCTTTTGAATTTAGAGGCATCTACCCGATATATAATAAGAACAGCTGGAGTATTTGCAGCATATGCAGGTGTTGTCCTACAACGGTTTGATTAATAAAGGTTTGTGGGAGCGCAACGATTTTGCTTAAAAAGTCAATTATTCTTATATTTTGGGAATGAAATCTATGTACTCTGTTGTATGTTGTATTCTTTGTTGTTTGCTAGCTCCACAGGCCGATCTAACGCGATTTCGGCGAGTTATCGTTCTGTGGGTTTCCACTTCTAATGCACCCATCAATGTCAAACCCAAGGGGGGGGGAGGGTCGGGCAACCCACGGGAATTTGACTGTGACGAATATCGCAGGGGTAGGGATTTTGATCAGACATCATGTCCCTAGGGTGGGGAATTTTGGCATGGTCGCCATCTTAGATAATGGGGAGAGTCTGGAAATGAGCCGCCATCTTGGAAAATACCCACAAGGCATTTGGATGAATTTTCCGCGTTCGTAAGCAATGGCTGATCGAAAGGTGAGTGAAAACGTGTTTCTTTGCTTTCTAAGCCAACAATTTTCGATTTTGATGCCCGTGGCTATAGATTTAATATTGATCTTTCAATCTTCCGGGAATATACGGTTTTTTCTATCGGAATTTGAAGGAAATACTAGTGCAGAACTGACCTGCCCGTTTAAGCATGATTACACTGTATAAATGTTTATTGAGTCTTTGGTACGTTATTTATTGCTTTCCTCCTGTGTGCAACAAGGACTGAAGGGTATATGACACGCCTTCCCTTGCCCCAGGGTGAGGGATTTTGATGCTTTCGACAATTATTTTTTGCCCGGGGATGGGGATTGTAATAATTTTTTTAGAAAATGTCAAAATCCCCACCCTATGCCCAACCCCCCAACCCCCCGCTCGGCCTCGACATTGATACGTGCATAAAAGAAAGACAAGGTCGCACACTGATTTCTGAACTGCCCGCCGCTCGTAGCGAATAAATCCACTGAAAGGAACCCTACCGTCTCAATTCCCCCCGAACTGACTTCCATGTCAGTTCACTCGCTACACAATTCTGTCCACAACGCCTTTCGCAACGATACATTTATTTCGAGATTGCTTCGCTCGCAACTTCGAAAATAGCCTCGTCAAAAAATAGGGGACACTTTCGCGGTGTTGGGTAACTATAATTAGCCCGACCGGCGGTAGTCAGCAACGATTTGTCAACAGCCAAACTAAAATGCTCCCCGGGTACCCTCGTGCTTTATTTGTCAAACCCATAACAAGAGTACCCGGTTACCCCGTACAAACCTCTATAAATTCAAACCGTTGTAACACAACACCTCCATATGCTGCATGGCGAGAGTCACGTTTCGCGTAGTCAAATTCGGTCGTTATGTGATAATATATGCCGTATATGTTACGTTTCGCTAAACGTTAGCATAAAAGTAAAAGAAAAATAAATAACTCCTCTCATTGTGAGCTTGGGCCGCCTGTGAATGGACAACAGAAACCAGACAAGGTGAGTACATTTTCTTTATTTTATTCAAAAAAAGTGACATTTTATTTCATTGCACTATGTTATCCTTCGTTATTTTAAACTCCATACAAAAGCCTTTGAGAGCGCTCAAATTCTCAACGGCCCAAAGTGTAATATAACACCTTGCACTTACGGTGGTCACGTCTCCCTCGATATGCGTAAATAAATCATTAATATTTCATCGATTCCTCGAATCGTGAGTTTAATTTGGGACGTCTGTGATGTAAGTTGCTGTGGTATTGAATCTAACTGGCTTTACGTGCACAAAGAACGCAGAACAGGAATTCAACGGCTTCCGCAGATCTTGTGATAAATTTCGACGTTCCGGCCTTTGTAAGCTGTTGATAAATTTTCTTGATTTTACTTTAGGCACGTGAAGCCGATACCAATTCGTGCGTCAGTTGAAATCGACATATTAGGTGAAATAAAAATAAACAAATCACGCGCTTTGCAGAAATGCGCTCTTCGTAATGAAAAAGGAGCGAAAAAACAGAGAACTTCAAAATTGTTAACAACGTACTGATTATCTATAATCAGACCAATTTTGGAGTATTAACTCCTAATATTGCATTGCCTTTTTTCTGGAATCAGTGAAAGAAAAATGAATTAGATTAAAGCTCTTCGGAAAATCGATAAAGAAAAATATCCATGGTTACAAATGAATGTCTGCCTCTATTTCGCAAGATTGCAATTGTAAGGAGTGCATTTTAAGTTCACTGCTTGATGGTATTAAAGCCAATTTGAACTGAAAATAAGTTTTTCACGGGATCAGTTTCTTCTGTTAATTCCGTAAACGAAGGCTTCAATATTGATGATAAAAGAACGAAAGTTGATAAAAATTTAATCGGCAAAAAGGGTAGCTTTAATGAATTTAAAGTTAACAATATCTCCAAAATTGAGAGTTTGGAGTTCGGTAGAAAGCAGAAATGTCGACATTTACAGACGAATTCAAGAACACGTGATGAATATGCGTATATGTTTCACCTGTTGGAAGCATTATCATATCGTATTTCTCTAGCTAGTCAGTTATCATATGTTCTAGAAGAAACCTCTGGTGAGCACGAACAACAGGAAAGCTATTCGTTTACAATACATAAAGTTAAAATTAAATCCGGACATAAAATATATAACATTTTTTTCCCTAGTTATAATAAAGAAAGGTAAGAAGATATTAAAAGATGCGTGATCGCGTCCAAAAGGTGAAGTCCGTCCCAATAAATATGAGTTTTATTTACTTTGACATTTGTCATGTAAATTATTGGCGCCATTGAGCGCCATCAAATTGCTTAATGATCGTTCCCGAGAACACGTTTACAGATAGGCCAGTGTCAATAATTAATTTTCTGTAGTTGATAAATCTATTAGGGAATTTTATCTGGGCGTTATACAAGTGAATGTCTTATCTAGATCCCCGACCAAGCGAGGTTTACTCTAACAGCAGGCATTGGCCGCTGCGGATGGTTGTGCAGCAAACTGCCAAAAGGAGGTAAAAGTTACTTATCACTTCTACTAGTATTGCGGAGTTAAAATTAGAACGTTCCATTGATTCTTCGAAAAATTGGTGTCAGGATTTATTTCAGCGCCAAAAAGTTGAAAAGGTAGGCTTTATCGTGGTTCATATTTTCACCCTTTTGTCCGGTTATAGTACCAAATCGAATAAAACCCACAATTTCATTTTTGTGCCCCACTATTTTATCAAGGGGCATGATATCGATTCGAGTTAATCTGATATTGATTTTCAGCACTGAGTGATAAGGAGACACTAACTTAGATTATTTTGAAGCATGCGTGACTCCAATATTGGAAAAATTACCATGACGCGGGCCTCTGGGTGTACTTTGTCTAAAGTTGTGTGCGCAATATATATATATACATGCTTTCTTTATATCGACAATGAATTTGAATTAAAAGGGGGAATAGATCGCTTTTCTTCTTGGGAACGGATGAGGATACAATTAATTGGAGGCGATAGAAAATATAGTATTGGGTAACATTCTGTACATTTAGTAAGAGGGAACAAATTGTATATCGTGGATTTGAATAATATGTCAATCCAGATGCTTCACCCAGTAAAATGAAAAACGATTTTAAGACATGAAATTTATGATTTTAAGCTTAATAGTATGCTTATTAGATCTATGATATTTAGACAAGATTGGCTCAAATGCAAAGAATTATTTTTCCATTGTCATTACTTGCAAGGTCTACGCTACAGGCTTTTAAAATGTTTTCAACCATGACAAAGTCGAAAAGTTTAGCCGAAACGGATCGATATGTAAGACGTTCGATTTGGTTGATGGGATGTTTAAAAGCCCATACCATAAAGAAAAGCTGGATTTTGAAATATAAAATTTGAGGTAAAAAATATCCTTCTTTCACGCTCATGGCTGATGTCACCTGATGAGTGTGCTTGTTACAAGTTCAGATAGGTGTAAATAACTTTATTATTTTAACAAAAGACGCCTAATTTTTTCACTACTCTTAAATTATTTTTGCAAAAAACAATAAGCTCAGAAAGACTTTGAAAGGATAGCAAATAACGAACCACAAGTTAAAAGCGAGCGGTCGAATTTGCTAGAGCAATCAGTTCATGATAGATACGCCTTACGTAAAACATCGACGTGCCTAAAAGTTATCGCTAGAATCGTTGTTTGCATATATAGGTGGGATATGCAAAATGATATTTATTTTCTCGGCAATCTTTGTTTGGACGGACGGAAAAAATGATAACAAACAAATAAATGCAAAGGGTTTAATAACGGCGTGAAATAAACGAGTTCTCAAACGGCGTCGGCGGTCATGCAGACGCGAATGAAGCTGTTTACTGCTGAAGATGCGTAAGTGAAATATTCTTTTTGGTGAGAAGAAAATTATAGTAACTATCACTGAGGTTACGTAACTTTGAGATGACTACCTCCCTTAGCTTCTACCAATTTCCAGTCATGTTTGAGGGTTTACAAATTAGGCCGCACTGAGACATTCCAATCGCTTTGTTGGTGGGGCTTTCTCGGAATATAGGACTACGGTGGATCCCAAGGCGATCGAAAAGCCAGGTGGAAAGGGGGTATCCTTCTATACCTTTCTATAATGAATATATCTATTTACTTAACAACGAGAAACTCAGGGTTCTAAAAAATCATATATTTTTGTTTAGAATTATAACTATGTTCTTAGAAGGAAGGACAACTAGACGAGGTTCGTGTAGAGGCTAATCGTGTGCTGTTCCGTGGACCCAAGAGATTTTAAAAGATTAAAACGGTAGATAGAAATAGAGATCCAAACTTATTGTGGAAAAAGCGTAAATGCTAAGCGTTTAGTGCTTTTAATTCGTACATGTAGCTGTGTCAGACGTGTAATAAGAAAACACCTGGTGTTTTTCAGTACCTAAACCATCACCAGTTTGCTTGTTAGATATTTAATATAGTAGACTAAGAAGCCCATTTACCCCACAAGAAATTGGTAAAATTACAGCGTCCAGTTGCAGTTATGCCCTGACTGCACATTAACGTGATCCAAGCAGAAGTTAAAATCGTCTGTTTTAGGGGTCCAAACTTTCAAAAAGGGTTTGGTGATATTTTGACGCCCACCAAAGTGTTCTGGTATTGTCAATCCCATTTTCACGTTTCATTTCGAAATTCTGATCACAAAGATAAATATTATTTTCTTTTTTTCCAAAGGGGTCTACTGATTTGACTGCCCTATTTGGAAACTGGACCGCATAACAAATTGCCCTGGAGTCATTTGGAATTCTCGCCATGTAGATAATAATTACCTATCATGCTTTCTTAAATCCAACAGACCTAATTGACGCGTCTGTCTGTCTGTCGCAAATATTACGTTGTGGTCTGGTAAGACTTTAACACTTAAGTCCGATGGGAATTGTTCAGCGTATTGTTCTTCAAGACATGTAAAAATGTTGCTCACGTTCATTTATCGAGCCGGAATATCACGATCTACGATGCAATCAAGACTTCAAAACCCGCCTTTTTCAAGTTCAATTCCTGACAAAACTTTGCAACTTAAAAGGTGGGCTTGTCATAAAATGCCCGCCTCTTTGCAAACATCAATACCTTAAAACAAAACAAAGCAAAAATATTGCTGTCATATTGTTGACTTTCAGTTTAACAGATTACAAATTATTTTTATTAAGAACGTTTCCTGATATTTTCTTGGAAAAGTCAGACATTTAATAATTGTTGATTAGTTTCAAGTTGGGAAGGACACTTTCTGCTCCACCCCAGACAGAAAAGGGAAAAAAGTAAAAAGATTCATCAGACTCGCAACAGTGTGATCAAAACATATCTTTTTTTACCTTACGTTATGTTTTTAAAGTTTTTTCGTTACTTCCTTTAATACTTTATCGGAAACAAAATTTCTCATTCTTTAATTGTATTAAAAAACTGCCGAAAGCAGATGTTCGAAAGTAGGCAGTCATTGTTATTTTTTAACGACATTACACATTTCCTAGTTTGATATTATCACCTTACCTCAAAATTAAAACTTTGAAAAACGAAAGTTGCAAGAAATATATTTTAAAGTGTTTTGACATGAACTGCTGGAAAGGAGTTAATATCAACTGATGTCGGTACCGAATTTTACTAAACCTTATGTCAACATTATAACTAAAACAATTCGTTTTGTAAAGTGCGTTTTATCGAAATAACTTCATCGGTGCTCGCAGAGGTTACATAACTTACTTCCTTCATAACAAACCATCGAGCAAGGCTGCAGTTCAGTTTGACTCCTCTCTTGAATCACATTCAACAACAAGAAATTTCAGTGATAATTCAAGTACTTATCTACGTTCTGAGGAATCTGGAGTTATCTGACGGTAACAACTGTTTGTCTCAGTCATTCTACGTCAGTTTTAATCCATAAATCACCAAAATTTGTGTGCTATGTAAATGCATCAAATATTTGGTGTTCATGGCGTCAACCGCGGCCTCGACAATTTCACTAGTGTTTTTAAAGCTTTTGTCGATTTCTTTTACTATTTTTCGCCGTTAAATATCTAACACCTATGGAACCTGAGAATAACTTTTAACGTGGTTTGAAAATTTATATCATTCCAGTTCTGAAGACGTAAAAGAGGCCAAAAAGAAAAGAGAAATTTTAACTTGCTGTAGCATTTTTTTTTTGTGTGCAACTTCTGTCATTTTACTCCAGAGTATTTATATATCATTGTAAAACTTTTTCCAAATGCGTCAGTGACAATAAGGGGGTAGGCGTCAATTGCTGGTTTTCAGTGTCACGCAATTCAAAATAGATCAAAATAAAAATCAAAACCGGTCAATAGATAAAGTCCAGAATCTGGGAAATGAAAGAAGGTAAATATGCAAAGACTCTCGCCAAGATTCTGGTCACAGCAATTTTTCTTATGTCAGATATGCGGAGAAATTTTTTACCCACATTTATAGAGATTTGTATGGAGACGTCATACTGGTGCCCATGCGAATGGGCACCAACATGGCGGCCGGAAACCAACAGAAACATCGGTCCCTGAGTTTTGCTACAAAAGCGTGAATTTATCCCTCGAGGAACTCTAAAACATTAAAATAATACTTTTTCTAGGACATGAACTGTTCAGATGGCCAAGTTCCCCGAAATAAGTCACTTTTTTAACCATCATGACAGCTCTCTAGGCCGTCATGTAAATGCCGCGTCACGCAAAAGTTTAGAAATTCAAGCGTAGTGTATCACAAAACCAAGAACCCATTCGGAGCGAAAATTTGTATGAATATTAGTTTTCAGCCGCTCTTATACATCATTTAAGTAAAATCTCAGGATGATCAATAGTTTTGTAGTTCAAATTTTAGTGACGTCATGTGAAAACCAGCTATAGTAAAAATTTCTAAGGCGACTAAGGTAACATTTTGAAACGAAATACTTCCAAAGTTCTCATATTTTTGTTAATTAAAATTAGTACCTTAAAAGTTTCTGCGATTTTCAACTGCTGAACAAAACATAAATATATTTTTCTTAAAAAAATCACCGACTAAAATATCAAAACTAAAGCAAATATACGTGAAAACAGACAGAATATGATATGAAACAACAAGAATGTTTATAATTACATCAACATTTCTGAAGTTTGTCACCTTACTTTAAAGTTAAGCGATGGAATCAAAAAGACGGTAGAAGATTGAAACAAGTTTTGACACAGACAAATATATGTGTACGTGATTGTTAGTTGTGGCATGGTTTGGGCTTTAGTGATACACTTCAAATAA